>NC_071268.1:27505993-27528493 GCF_023375685.1 Ictalurus furcatus
CGGTCATTTTATTGGCATATGTATTCGTTATAGACTTATTTTCAAGTGTTCATATGTGTTAGTGGCTGAGGAACCGTGTGTATTACCCATGATGCACTGCACATCATAACATCATGTAAAAATGACATGAAAATCAACAAATCATTTAAACTGCAAATATGAAAATAAACGAATCGAGAAAAAATCAAAACACAACAGAACATTTGAAAACTGAACATGAACTATAACACGTAACGTGTAAAGTGTAAAAGGTAAAGTGTAAAGGGTAAAAGGTAAAGGGAAAAGTGTAAAGGGTAAAGTGTAAAAGGTAAAGGGTAAAAGGTTAAGGGTAAAGTGTAAAGGGTAAAGTGTAAAGGGTAAAAGGTAAAGTGTAAAGAGTAAAAGGTAAAGTGTAAAGTGTAAAAGGTTAAGGGTAAAAGGTAAAGTGTAAAGGGTAAAGTGTAAAGTGTAAAGGGTAAAAGGTAAAGTGTAAAGGGTAAAGTGTAAAGGGTAAAGTGTAAAGGGTAAAAGGTAAAGTGTAAAGGGTAAAGTGTAAAGGGTAAAAGGTAAAGTGTAAAGGGTAAAGTGTAAAGTGTAAAGGGTAAAGTGTAAAGGGTAAAGTGTAAAGTGTAAAGGGTAAAGTGTAAAGTGTAAAGGGTAACACGTAACGTAGAGGGTAAAGTGTAAAGGGTAAAGTGTAAAGTGTAAAGGGTAAAGTGTAAAGGGTAAAGTGTAAAGTGTAAAGGGTAAAGTGTAAAGTGTAAAGGGTAACACGTAACGTAGAGGGTAAAGTGTAAAGGGTAAAGTGTAAAAGCTAAAGTGTAAACGGTAAAGTGTAAAGTGTAAAAGCTAAAGTGTAAAGGGTAAAGTGTAAAGGGTAAAGTGTAAAGTGTAAAAGCTAAAGTGTAAAGGGTAAAGTGTAAAGGGTAAAGTGTAAAAGCTAAAGTGTAAAGGGTAAAGTGTAAAGTGTAAAGTGTAAAGGGTAAAGTGTAAGAGCTAAAGTGTAAAGGGTAAAGTGTAAAGTGTAAAGGGTAAAGTAAAGTGTAAAAGGTAAAGGGTAAAGTGTAACGTGTAAGAGCTAAAGTGTAAAGGGTAAAGTGTAAAGTGTAAAGGGTAAAGTAAAGTGTAAAAGGTAAAGGGTAAAGTGTAACGTGTAAGAGCTAAAGTGTAAAGGGTAAAGTGTAAAGTGTAAAGTGTGTGGAAAGCACTTGTGTTTCAGATTGTGATTGTGAGCTAGGTAGGAGGACTGTGAGTGAAAGCTCTGATCAGACGGTGACGCTAATGAAACTCCAGAGGCTGAAAGTGGCTTTCAGATAGTCATGTTTTCCCAAGTCATTTCCTGTGTGGGGCATTTGTTGCCTGTTTTACTTCTTTCACTCCCCCCGACACACACACACACACACACACACACACACACACACACACACACACACACACACTTCCTGTCTTTCCCTCAGAGAGAGTGACATAATCAGGGATTCTATCATTTTCCAAGACAGTGTGTGAAGAACACTAAAGAGCACACACACACACACACACACACACACACGCACACACACACACACACTTTTTCACTCCTAAAATATCTCACTGACACAAGAATAGCGTTTGAATATTTGGCTTCTGAGCGTTTAACTTTTTAATGTTTATCTTCTGAGCGTTTAGCGTTGAAGTGTTTAGTTCTGAGTGTTTAGCGTTGTAGTGTTTATCTTCTGAGTGTTTAGTGTTGAAGTGTTTATCTTCTGAGTGTTTAGTGTTGAAGTGTTTAGTTCTGAGTGTTTAGCGTTGAAGTGTTTCGTTCTGTGTGTTTAGCGTTGAAGTGTTTCGTTCTGTGTGTTTAGCGTTGAAGTGTTTCGTTCTGAGTGTTTAGCGTTGAAGTGTTTCGTTCTGTGTTTAGCGTTGAAGTGTTTCGTTCTGAGTGTTTAGCGTTGAAGTGTTTAGTTCTGAGTGTTTAGCGTTGTAGTGTTTATCTTCTGAGTGTTTAGTGTTGAAGTGTTTAGTTCTGAGTGTTTAGTGTTGAAGTGTTTCGTTCTGTGTGTTTAGCGTTGAAGTGTTTAGTTCTGAGTGTTTAGCGTTGTAGTGTTTATCTTCTGAGTGTTTAGTGTTGAAGTGTTTAGTTCTGAGTGTTTAGTGTTGAAGTGTTTCGTTCTGTGTGTTTAGCGTTGAAGTGTTTAGTTCTGAGTGTTTAGCGTTGTAGTGTTTATCTTCTGAGCGTTTAGTGTTGAAGTGTTTATCTTCTGAGTGTTTAGCGTTGAAGTGTTTAGTTCTGAGTGTTTAGCGTTGTAGTGTTTATCTTCTGAGTGTTTAGTGTTGAAGTGTTTAGTTCTGAGTGTTTAGTGTTGAAGTGTTTCGTTCTGTGTGTTTAGCGTTGAAGTGTTTAGTTCTGAGTGTTTAGCGTTGTAGTGTTTATCTTCTGAGCGTTTAGTGTTGAAGTGTTTATCTTCTGAGTGTTTAGCGTTGAAGTGTTTAGTTCTGAGTGTTTAGCGTTGTAGTGTTTATCTTCTGAGTGTTTAGTGTTGAAGTGTTTAGTTCTGAGTGTTTAGCGTTGAAGTGTTTCGTTCTGAGTGTTTAGCGTTGAAGTGTTTAGTTCTGAGTGTTTAGCGTTGTAGTGTTTATCTTCTGAGTGTTTAGTGTTGAAGTGTTTCGTTCTGTGTGTTTAGCGTTGAAGTGTTTAGTTCTGAGTGTTTAGCGTTGTAGTGTTTATCTTCTGAGCGTTTAGTGTTGAAGTGTTTATCTTCTGAGTGTTTAGTGTTGAAGTGTTTAGTTCTGAGTGTTTAGCGTTGTAGTGTTTATCTTCTGAGTGTTTAGCGTTGAAGTGTTTAGTTCTGAGTGTTTAGCGTTGTAGTGTTTATCTTCTGAGTGTTTAGTGTTGAAGTGTTTAGTTCTGAGTGTTTAGTGTTGAAGTGTTTCGTTCTGTGTGTTTAGCGTTGAAGTGTTTCGTTCTGCGTGTTTAGCGTTGAAGTGTTTCGTTCTGCGTGTTTAGCGTTGAAGTGTTTCGTTCTGAGTGTTTAGCGTTGAAGTGTTTCGTTCTGAGCGTTTAGCGTTGAAGTGTTTCGTTCTGAGCGTTTAGCGTTGAAGTGTTTCGTTCTGTGTGTTTAGCGTTGAAGTGTTTCGTTCTGTGTGTTTAGCGTTGAAGTGTTTAGTTCTGAGTGTTTAGCGTTGAAGTGTTTCGTTCTGTGTGTTTAGCGTTGAAGTGTTTCGTTCTGCGTGTTTAGCGTTGAAGTGTTTCGTTCTGCGTGTTTAGCGTTGAAGTGTTTCGTTCTGCGTGTTTAGCGTTGAAGTGTTTCGTTCTGAGTGTTTAGCGTTGAAGTGTTTCGTTCTGCGTGTTTAGCGTTGAAGTGTTTCGTTCTGCGTGTTTAGCGTTGAAGTGTTTCGTTCTGCGTGTTTAGCGTTGAAGTGTTTCGTTCTGAGTGTTTAGCGTTGAAGTGTTTCGTTCTGAGTGTTTAGCGTTGAAGTGTTTCGTTCTGAGTGTTTAGCGTTGAAGTGTTTCGTTCTGTGTTTAGCGTTGAAGTGTTTCGTTCTGTGTGTTTAGCGTTGAAGTGTTTCGTTCTGCGTGTTTAGCGTTGAAGTGTTTCGTTCTGCGTGTTTAGCGTTGAAGTGTTTCGTTCTGAGTGTTTAGCGTTGAAGTGTTTCGTTCTGCGTGTTTAGCGTTGAAGTGTTTCGTTCTGAGTGTTTAGCGTTGAAGTGTTTCGTTCTGTGTGTTTAGCGTTGAAGTGTTTCGTTCTGCGTGTTTAGCGTTGAAGTGTTTCGTTCTGCGTGTTTAGCGTTGAAGTGTTTCGTTCTGCGTGTTTAGCGTTGAAGTGTTTCGTTCTGAGTGTTTAGCGTTGAAGTGTTTCGTTCTGAGTGTTTAGCGTTGAAGTGTTTCGTTCTGTGTGTTTAGCGTTGAAGTGTTTCGTTCTGAGTGTTTAGCGTTGAAGTGTTTCGTTCTGTGTGTTTAGCGTTGAAGTGTTTCGTTCTGAGTGTTTAGCGTTGAAGTGTTTATCTTCTGAGTGTTTAGCGTTGAAGTGTTTCGTTCTGAGTGTTTAGCGTTGAAGTGTTTATCTTCTGAGTGTTTAGCGTTGAAGTGTTTCGTTCTGAGTGTTTAGCGTTGAAGTGTTTCGTTCTGTGTGTTTAGCGTTGAAGTGTTTCGTTCTGCGTGTTTAGCGTTGAAGTGTTTCGTTCTGAGTGTTTAGCGTTGAAGTGTTTCGTTCTGAGTGTTTAGCGTTGAAGTGTTTCGTTCTGTGTGTTTAGCGTTGAAGTGTTTCATTCTGCGTGTTTAGCGTTGAAGTGTTTCGTTCTGAGTGTTTAGCGTTGAAGTGTTTCGTTCTGTGTGTTTAGCGTTGAAGTGTTTCGTTCTGCGTGTTTAGCGTTGAAGTGTTTCGTTCTGCGTGTTTAGCGTTGAAGTGTTTCGTTCTGAGTGTTTAGCGTTGAAGTGTTTCGTTCTGCGTGTTTAGTGTTGAACTCTTAGCATCTGATTGTTTAGATTTGACGTGTTTAGCATCTAAGGGAGTGTTTGGTGTCCAAGTGTTTTGGTTGTACATTTGTTGTACATTGTTTTATTTGGCTTCTGAGTGTTTGGCTTGTCAGTATTTTGTTTCCCAGTGTTTGGCATCTGAATCTTTGGCTTCTGTGTTCAGATTTTCATCAGTGAGCTTCTCAGTGTTAGGCTTCTAGGTGTTTAGCTTCTTCAGTGTAAGCAGCCCAACGTTTAACCTTCTCCTTGGTTGCCATTTTCCAGTGAAAAGTCATATGATGTTGTTCAGATGCTAGTGTAAGATTCTGTGAAACATGTCCAGCCCTATTCAGACAAAGAACAACAATCACTGGTCAAAATATCTTTTATAGATCAATTTTAAAAATATATTTTTAAAAAAAACAAAAAATACAACCCTTTTTTCCAGTTTAGACATGTCCGTGAGCCGAAGGAGTCGACTCTTATTGGTGAGTTGAGGCAAAAGAGCTGACTGACTGAAAAGAGCCGGGATTCAAATTACTAGGAATTCACTCACTTTCCATAACTGATTAACTTCACTCTGATTTAATTTAAAGCCACACACACACACACACACACACACACACACACACACACACTCTCTCTCTGCAATAAAAGATCAGCCATGTAAAATGCAGTATTATCAGCGTTCATGACCCGACAGTATGTCTAATACACACATTGTGTGTGTGTGTGTGTGTGTGTGTTTCAGTTGTGTGTGAGCTGAGTTACAGGAAGTGTGATGAGGCTTGTGTGTGTGTGAGACAGAGGGACAGAAGAAGACAGAATGAATCCTGTGAGGAAGGACATGGAACTGCTGAGCAACAGCATGGCCACCTACGCTCACATTAAAGGTGTGTATCACTACACACACACACACACACACACACATATATATATATATAGAGAGAGAGAGAGAGAGAGAGAGAGAGACTGCACACTGCAGTTTGTGTAAGTAGGCACTCAATAAAGAAATGCCCCATTATTAGTTTTATTAGTTTTTAATAATAAAAGTATAATAAATCATTTGTTTATAGCACGATATGGTTACATTATAATAAAGTTCGTGAACACTCAATGTTTTAGTCTCAAAGTGTTACTCTGAAATGTGAATTCCTGTTATTATTATTTGTTATTGGCTATCTTCCAGTAACAGCACTCCCTCATGTGATTTATTTCTCTTATACCACAGCAGTTCATCAGCAGGTTCAATGACTCGCTTTATGAAAGTTTTATCCATTTATAGTTACCTTGAATGTTGGAACGTCGCTGAAACAAGTTCATTAACGATAAACAATCGCTCCCTCTTGAAGTCAATAAGACAAAAAATATAAAAACACCCACAGCTCAGAACATTACTGAGACGTCACACACCTGTTGCCAAGCGCTGACACTGGAGACTCCTTCCAGAAACGTGAATAATGATGATAATAATACATTCTGTTGAATAACAGCATGTTTTTGTTTTTATTACTCCACTTATTGTTAGACTCAGATTATATGGAACTCTCTCCATCCACGTCCCTGGTATTACATAATATTTATTATATACGAAATAGAAAACCTCCAAATTGCAGCAGATACGTGTGTGTAACCCTAACCCAGTAATATTCACGTCATGTACATGCCACATAAAGTTTCGCTTCAGACGGACTTATACACCTGATTCGCTGTAAAGAATCATTTCAAAAGAACGATGCGTTCGTGACTTGGACGTTCACTGCTGAGTAAATAATTACAGTGTCCTGTTAATTAGAGAAACCCGAGCGAAGCACGTAGAGCTTCGTACTGAAAACTGAATGCTTGAAATGGTGGTGTTGTCTCCCACGCAGAGAACACGGAGAGCTTCGCGCTGTACTTCATGCTGGGCGTCTGTTTCGGTCTGCTCCTGGCTCTGACGCTCCTCATCCTGGGCTTCGCCTGCAGGCCTAGAAGAAACGCCGTGAAGAAACCTCCCTCCCCTGACAGGAAACGTCTCAAAGAGTCCAGCGAGGAAGACGAGGAAGAACGACCGGACAAGAGCGACGAGGAGGAAGAGGTACCCGACGTCACCGTAGCGCCCGTGAGCGAGCAGAGCCAATCCAACGGGACCTTCATGAGCATGAACGTGTTCTCCTCGGCTGACGAGCTGGAGCGAGCTCGCCGTTTAGAAGAGCGCGAACGCATCGTCAGAGAAATCTGGAGAAACGGACAGCCGGATATCCTAGTCACCGGGACGGGTACGCTCGGACGGGTGCACTATCACTAGCTGGTGACGTACGAGAGATGCATCCGATACGATATACTGGATATGGCGAGTATTTTTGCACTTCGTTGGGACTGTCACACGGTGATAAACCTCTCGTATATTTTGTACACGTTTAAGAATAAACCTTTTGTACTACATTACTGTGGAGTGTCTGTATATGCGCAGTGATTTTATGACGTCTCGGCGGAATTTAAAAATAAACCCGAGTCGAAGCTCTTTCGGCATCTCGTGCAGTCCGGTCCCACGCTAAAGCAGAAACTTCACCCCTCGATTCTCAGGCCTGCACTTCCTGTCTCTGCTCTCCCACAGTCTAAAAGAAACAACTCTCCCCCCTGAGGGACATTAAAATGATTACAGATGTCAGAAAGCGTTTGCTCGAAAAGTTTCACCACAGACACACACCAGTTTCTGTGTTGTGTCATTTGGTGCTGGTATGTACACCATACATCTCTCTTCTCCGTCTTGGGTTCTGTTGCTTAATTAGCAGTCATTTAATTCCTTCATTCATTCAGCACTTTATCAAGGGTCAGGGTCTATTATATATATATATATATATATATATATATATATATATATATATATGCGGAGGATATCCCGGGAATACTAAGAATAGAAGGAATACTAGGCCCGGGAATACTAGGCCCGATGCAGGAATAGAAGGAATACTAGGCCCGGGAATCCTAGGCCCGATGCAGGAATAGAAGGAATACTAGGCCCGGGAGTACTAGGCCCGATGCAGGAATAGAAGGAATACTAGGCCCGGGAATACTAGGCCCGATGCAGGAATAGAAGGAATACTAGGCCCGATGCAGGAATAGAAGGAATACTAGGCCCGATGCAGGAATAGAAGGAATACTAGGCCCGATGCAGGAATAGAAGGAATACTAGGCCCGGGAATCCTAGGCCCGATGCAGGAATAGAAGGAATACTAGGCCCGGGAGTACTAGGCCCGATGCAGGAATAGAAGGAATACTAGGCCCGGGAATACTAGGCCCGAAGCAGGAATAGAAGGAATACTAGGCCCGAAGCAGGAATAGAAGGAATACTAGGCCCAGGAATACTAGGCCCGAAGCAGGAATAGAAGGAATACTAGGCCCGAAGCAGGAATAGAAGGAATACTAGGCCCGACGCAGGAATAGAAGGAATACTAGGCCCGAAGCAGGAATAGAAGGAATACTAGGCCCGACGCAGGAAAAGGAGGAATACTAGGCCCGACGCAGGAAAAGGAGGAATACTAGGCCCGACGCAGGAAAAGGAGGAATACTAGGCCCGACGCAGGAAAAGGAGGAATACTAGGCCCGACGCAGGAAAAGAAGGAATACTAGGCCCGACGCAGGAAAAGAAGGAATACTACGCCCAATGCAGGAATACACACGTTCGCACTTCAGGACAATCTAAAAACAGTGGTCACCAACCCTGTTCCTGTAGACGTTACCTTCCTGAAGACTTTAGCTGCGTTCACGCCGTGTCGTAGTTACGGCATTCCGACTTGTAGGTCCTCGTAAAACTCGTAATTCCAACTAGGCATATTCTGAGACCTCCGACTTGTACCACATGACCGCTTCGATGCCATGCAGAAACACTCAAAACATAGCCAGGTAGTTTTATTTCTCTCATAATATTTCGATTTAATTATTCTTATAATTGACCATTTTATATTCATATAATTAACATTTTGTTAGGAAACACGGCATCACGCAATCAAATATCAACAGATATTAAATGAACACCTGACTGCCTCTGCCGGAAATCTTCAAATGGGCCGTGGTTGGATCTTCCAGCAGGACAATGATCCAAAACATCATCAAAATCAACACAGAAATGGTTTACTGACCACAAAATAGGATTCCTTACCATGTATTCTCCAACCGCATCAGGCGTTATAGGAGAAGACTCAGAGCTGCTATCTTGGCAGAAGGAGGTAGCACAAAATATTAACTAAAAGGGTGCCAGAAAATGTTGCCCACCTACATTTTAAGTTTTTTTTTTCCTAATAAACCTGTGTTGTTTGCGCAGTTGTTTGATCTCCATGAAAACAGAGCATTCTTGTGATTTCTTCTTAAACAATAAAGTCACTTTCACTGCGTTCTTTGCTCAGATTTACCAAGGGTGCCAATATTAGTGGAGGGAGCTGTAGTCACCAATCCCGATAGTGGGACAATACTGGGAGGAAACCGGAGAACCCGGATGAAACCCACACGAACGCAAGAACTTGGGAAACTCCACGCAGAGAGTAACCAGTGAGACCGCAACGCTACGCACTGCACCGCTGACTTAGGAAAAAAACTTCATACAAATAGCCCAATTCAGCAAAACACTCAGTACAGATTCCGAGATAACGGCATGAATAAGCGAGAAGGGTCCATTCATCAGACAAAGATTAGAGTTTACAGATACAATCTGCCGCCATTTTAAAACTGGACCATTTGAACCCTTTCGCATACAGCGTCAAGAACACCGCTCATTTAAGACTGTTCGTACAGAAATAGATTAGATGTAAATCACTGCAACGTGATCTTCACCGTGACCCTGGTATTACTCTCATGAAGTGTTGAGTCCTGACAGGGCAGCTTTTCTACACACAATGTCTAATCAACTAAAATAATATTTTCTAAATAAAGCATATAACTTCTGAGCTAATCTACATATCGCATTTGTTCAACTCAATTTACATTTCCACAAGTATTTTCAGCAGGAATGTTTTTACCTCCTTTAATTTTTTTTATCGTATGCCCGATAACTCCAGTTTACCGTTTAATGTGCGATTTTTAGAAGAAAGGTGTCGAAGAATCATTCATCGGTCAGTCCCTCCAGGATCTCTCCATTGTGCGATCGCAAAATCAAGGAAACGCCGCAACATTCTTCGGAGCGTGCGATTTTTCAAAAAGTACCGCCGATTTGGACCGAGACGCGTCATGTGACATCACAACGTGATGCGCGTTCAGTCGAAGCCCTCTTCGATTCCCGGGAGCAAAAGCTAAAAAAAAAATTAAATAAATAAAAAAGATCTAATTTACTAACAAACATCACTGTGAAAGATCGCGCATTCGATTTCCTACAATTGTGATTTTTCGCCAATTCAAGTAGTTTTCCACAAAAAAAAAAGCTGCAACAGAATCGAGCGTTTTTTTGGTCGCACCGATCAGAAATAAAACACCGCGTAATCCCGTACAGACCGATTAGAACGCCTTTTTTCATAATAAAACCATCTAAAGACATTGATTTTATTATAATTTATGCGTTAATGCACGCATGATTAGAAAATGTAATTTAGCCAATTTAATTTTTGTTTGTACAAAACGGCATTTTCAAGCTCTCTCTCCAGAGAACTGCAGAAGAATGCTTTAGAGAGATCCACCCTTCAGCTTAAACGACCGCTTTTTCAAACTACTGCCTGAAACCGTGCTCTCCATCCATCTCCCTTTCCCCCTGTATTACTCCACAGCTTGACAGCTTGAACCCCCGCTGACGAGGCCCAGCTTCGGTCCAGCTGTCACAACTCTGTGCATTACTGCAGATGATATCGATGCGTGTTAAGTACAGAGATTAGAGCGGACTCGTTCCCATGACGTTCGGCGTGTAATGCCTCCCAGCTGCGGGGCGGCCTCACGGTGAACGAGTCCGCTGCGAACACAAACACGTCTCTTTGAATGAACCGATTAAGAGGGGGTTTGTTTTTTTTTTTATTATTGAAACGGAAACGAGGAAAGACAGAAACTAGAGAGTTGCCTGAACAGTATAAACTGTAACAAAACAGATTTATAAATGTGTCACTGCAAATGAAAAAGGGTGGAGCAGAGACTACAAAGCGGAGTTGAAAACTTTTCAAAATCACACATCTAAGATTATTATTATTATTATTATTATTATTATTATTATGGCTCATTGCTCTCAGATCAGTGGAATTACGACATTATCTATAATTACACGGGGTGTTCAGCTGTGGTTTTGCATACAAAGACCATGTTTTATTCCCCCCCCACAATAACCCTTCTTCTGACACAAAATGACTTTTTACTGACTAAAACCTGATGGGGGTGTTGACTTTTTTTTTTCTTTTTTAATATTACATATGTTAAAAAAAAAAAAAAAAATCACCTATAAGCCATTACAATCATCTCATTTGTCAGTTACACAACGCAACAGTGAACACGATTTTAAAAAAAAAAAGAAGGAAAAAAGAAAAACAATCATGACTGAAAGTAATCCCACTACAGTTCTAACTCTCTTGGTGACTTATTAATTACGGATCATTAAAAACACACAGCGGAAGCGTATTCCAGAGGGATGACGGGCTCGGAGGTTAACGTCAACAGGACGGACGAGGCGGGTTAAAACGAAGTCTGAGACCTGTACAGCGCGCACACGCCTCGGTACACATCGAGATTCCAGATAAGAGGAAGGGCAGGAGGAAAGAGGGGCGGTCAGACAGAAAGAAGGGCAAGAGGGAATAGACAGAGTGAGCAAGTAAATAAAATAAACAAAACAAAACAAAAAAACAAAACCCCAAAAAACCAATAAGAGAGCTCCACTTCACTGCAGTTCCCGTCTCTAAGGCACAAGTGTGCGTCCCCATTGCACATAGCAAAAAGAAAAACGAAGGGGAGGGGTCATGTACACACAGGACTACTTCCAGTTAGACTTTTAAGTGGACTGGAGCTGCTAGGTCTAAAATTACAGAGTAAAAAATAACTTCAAAAAAATCAAATAAAAGTAAGCAGAAAGCATCTTGTTCTAAATGTGAGACTGAATAAAGAGAGAGTGGAAAGAGAGAGTGACTCAGCAGAACAGCACTGAACACTCCATCTGAACAACACACCTGTGTTCGGGGACTGCAGTGGTGAATTTACTCATTTATATAAAAACAAAAACATGGAAAAAAACACAAAGAAGAGTGAGTGGGTGTGGTCTAGGGTTTAGAGGCGGAGCTCTCCGGTGCTTTTTCTTCATCTTTGAGGCTGTGCTCAGCACCGTCGTCGGGCAGCTCTCCCTCCTCCGTGGCTCCCTGGAACATGTCGTGGGTCCACTTGGGGCTGCCGCTGCTCCCGCTTGGGCCAGCACCTCTTCGCACAGTGAAGGAGCCGCCTCTGCTGCGCGGGTACATGCCCCGCCCACGACCACGCCCGTCCGCCCACTTCATCTCTCCCTCACGGTCACGGTCATCGTGCTGCACAGACACAGGGAAAGATGTCAAGCGTTTAAAATGAAGACCGGCTCAAAGTCTAAATCACTCGTGTGTGTTTAGACCAAGTACCTGGTAGTACTTCCGGCTTTTAGGGGTGTATTCAGGGTCCCACTCCTCCTCCTGAGGGCGTGCTGGTGCACCCATATTAGCAGGGTTTCCGTTGTTATTGTTGTTGGGGTAATTTCCCCTGTTCCATCCTCTACCTCTAATTCTAGGCTGCAAACCAAAAGGTCATTTATTAACTAAACAGAAGAATTTCAACCATCCTCATCATCATCATCATCTCTAACCTAGCCTGCTACGACAAGGCTTCTTTAAGGTTCTGGATTTAGAGGTCAAGATTTTAGATATCTTTCTTAAGAGCTGTCTTAATTGCAGTGGCACGTCACATTAAGGACCGGGCGATATGGAGAAGCATCACATCACGATACCTCCAGGCGTCTCTACGTTACGCAACACGCATCACGACATATAGCTTTGCTCAGAAATACTACTAATATTATATTAATAAAAAAATAAATAAATATATCAAACCTAATTTTTCTTTTTTTGTTTAAAAAAAATGTTAACATAAAAAAAAAAAAAAAAGTTATTAAATTTTAAAGATCAAGTAAAATTTTACCATCACAGCAACTGTTTCCAGTCAGTTTGTAATAACGCAATGAAGAGATCCCTGAATACCCCAGAAAAGCGCATCGTGACAATTTATGGTGATATAAATATTATATTGCCCAACATCACATCATGCATGAAAGACTTCTTTTAAGAATTACTGCGCGGTTTATGTCTGTGACAGGAAAACTGGGCCGAAAATCGAACAGAAGTGTAAACCCGGCGTTACTTTTCCTAATTAAACAATTAAAAATGAGCGGTTTCGGTTACTGGAACATAAACGTTAGCGTTCACGTTAGCTCAGTGTTTTAAGATGGAACCGTTTCATCATCACGTGGAAAACTGCCGCTCGGACTTACAAATCCCCGATCGTAACCCCCGCGTCCTCTATCGTATCCCGGTCGGTCGAATCCTCCGCGCTCAAACCCTCCTCTTCCTCTCTCGAAGCCTCCTCTCTCCACGTGGCCCCCCTCATAGTCCCGGGGGTACTCTCGCGGCCCCAGGCGGGACTTATCGAAGCCCCCTTTCTCCATATGCTCCATGTCCTCGCCATGGTACTCTCTGGATCGGTACGCGTGGGGTGAGGGAGAGGAAGAGGAGGACGAGGAGGAAGGAGAACGCTCGCGCTTCTTCTTGCTTTTCCTTTAATTACAAAACATAAAAATAAAAACGTTAATCAAGGTCACTTCTACTTCTTTCAGACTGAACTGTGGAAGAAAGCTTGAGATAATATAACTAGCCACGGAGAACAACTTCAATCATCAACTGATGGATATCAATGTGGTTATTCAAAATTCCAGCAGTAACTCAAAAATCACAGGTTTATATTAAATGCGCTCTTACGAACACGTCACCGTTTCTATAGCAACCTGTACGGTGGACGCTCCTCATAATCTAATGCTAATAATAAACAGATTAAAATAAAATAATACATGCCTGTATTTGTAAAGAAAAAAAACAAAAAAAAACTATGATTCTTGATACGGTGACATTTTCTTTGAGATGTTTATTATTCATGGAAGGAGTCTCCAGTGTCAGTAAGTTTTGTTGATTAGTTTCCTACAACGGCATGATTCATCCTTTCTACTGGTGACAATTCAAAATGCAACACCCATTATTCATTGACGTGATTAGAATCTGGCGCGTGGACGATGCTCTCCGTCTGTAAGACTTACTTGGACTTCTTGTGTTTGGAGGATTTGTCAGGAGAGAGTTCTCGGCTGGGGGTGCGTGACCCGGCTGAGCCTTTGCCCCCCTCACGTTTGGGGTATTTTTTACGTCGCTCAATATCCAAACGCAGGTCCATTGACTCTCCTTCATATTTTTTACCATAATCCTGCAGAGACACAGCGACACACTTTAAAACAAAACATACGATCATTCTTACACATAGCAGCACACCAAAACACGACAGGTCTTAAACCCTGACTGAGGTTAATCTTAGACTGCAGCCCCCTTCATAAGCCTTCAGCACGTCTTACATTAGTCTAAGAGATAATAAAGCAGCAGCAGTAGAGTCAGTCATTTGTGGTTGGTCAAAACACATTCAGCAGGTTTCAGGTTGAAAAGCTGCACTTTTGGCAACACCACACTTATTCTCTGAGAAACTGCACAGAAAACTACCGTATTGCACTTAATCCCATATTTCAATGAAAACATATACAGATTATATATATATAAACTGCTCAATTAAGTCTTTTGAACTGAAGAGTTTCATATTTGCAAGGCAGAAAGAGAACAATGTACAGTACAAGACAGTGGTCCAAATTTGAACCATAATCCATACAAGGTGCGCCATCTACTGTTAATACAGAGAAATACATGGAGCACCGTTGAATATGCCCATAAGCGTATAATATGGTGCTAGTGGAGATCTTCAATCCTCCTGAAGTGAGATTAAAATTATTATTATTTTTTTTTTAAGTCGAATATTTATCTTCATAAACTCCAAGTACGCATTTTGGAAAAAAATAGTGAGGAAACAAAACAAACAAACAAACACAAAAAAAACCAACAGTTCTCATTTTACCCCAAATCGGTCTTGATCGGTCAGGTGTTACAAGGATAACGGTTGGATAACGGCGAACGACCTCAGAACCCCTGTAAAGATGATTTCCGTGTAAACTACTACAGCTCAGGCTTTCATAAGGGAACGATTTGATGTTTGATGATACCACTTGATGAAAATCTGCTTCGATACTATCTACTATCCGCCGATTGATGTGTGACCGACTTTGTTTACAAATAAATATCGCTAATGTGGAGGCCTTACAGAAGGACTATTTCATACGTTTGAGACACTCACTACATTTACATGGACAGCAGTAATCTAATTATTGACCTTATTCTGAATAAAACAATATTCTGATTAAGGTGTTTACATGAGTCGCTTTTATAATATTCCTTTCATGTTCAGGTTTTACGTGTTCTAGATCGATTAGCAGCGCACGTCATTACGTCCTCACACCACGCCGTCCCTCCAGAATTTCACGTATCGACATACAGTTGGTCTTCGTTATGGCACCGTATACAGTTTTGGGTGTTATGTTTAATTTTACGAAAGCTTCAAGTCATACTATACGTGCTAATAGACGACTGCTTGAAGCCGTGGGCTGCGTCCCAAACCGCGTACTTACCGTCTATATAGTAGCTGAGATACATGCATGAATAAAAATATGAATTATTTTCTACACGCCAGCTGTTTATCCTGTTTCATGATGATAAACTTAAAAATCAGTACACTCTCGCCTCGGGAGACTTATATTTCTGGAATATATTGAGAGAGAGAGAAAAAAAAGTACTAATTAAACTAGAACTACATTACCATCTGAAGCCCTCCTCACTTTCTCGACGCATGGAGTGATACCACGCGAGGTAAAATGGTCACAACGACCGTTTTTAGGTCGCTATAAGCTTTACGTTAATTGTTAGCGTTGGGGCAAAACTAATAAAGAAGCATCCTCTACACATGGGACAAGGAAAGAAAGTTTACGATTCGTTTGCAGCACAAGTTTAAAAATAAAGCTCTGAAAGATTACAGATCTTGAAAAGCACAGGTGGGCAGTTCTAACAATTTCACCTTCTCTTCTTTCTTTTTTAATTGTCTGATATAAAAAATAAAAAAAAAAAACCACCAAAAAACCAGTGTTTCTAAAATAAACTGCACTAAAAACAAAAACAAAACAAAAAACCAGATTGTGATAAAGAACACAGTGTATGTACTCTACAGCTCTGAAAAAGTGCCCCTCCCCTCCCCCCCTTTAACAAAAATGGCAATAACATAACAGTGCACAGATCTCATGGGAAAGCAGCATGCTCCATGCTTCCCCCATGGTGATTAGTACAGAGCCCCACGTGTTCAAATGCACTTCCAAGGAGAAAATACTTACTATGGCTATTGTTTAGATGTCCACTGAAAGGCTTGGACAACACCATCTCAATAGTCACTTCCATTTTGATTAGCCTTTTTGTTTGGGCATGAACGTACCCACCGAATAATCATATCAGAAAAGCTGCTGGGGGGGAGGGAGGGCGGAGGAGGAGGGCGTAACGTGTATACGAGAGGTACTCGGGGGTCTTGTGTATTTAGAATTATTGCGCCTCCTTTAAAAGGGGAGGGGGGAGTAGGGGAGGGGGGGAGAAAGCACATTGCTCTTTCAGCTGGCACACAAACTGGGCTGGAATTTCAGATTTTGAAAACGCTTGGTCACCTTGTAGTCGCTCTCTTCCATTTCCTCAAACACTCGAGCGTGCTTCTTAAAAGCACTGGGAGACACATCAATTCTCCTGCGGGGACAGAAACAGACCGGAAAAAAAAAACCACAACAACAAATAAATAAATAAACAAATAAAAGTCAGGACACAGAGGAATAAACTCCTCTTTATTCGTTAAGTATCATTAACCTTCGCCATGGTCGCGTTTAATTAAAGACGACGAAAATCCATTTCTGAGCGTTTCTAGGCTAATTTACAACTATGTAAGGAATAAAACACGGGTTCTCGCGACGTTATGGGAAAATAATCAACAACAGGCTGGTGCGACGAAGCGGAGCCACTGTTAAACACCCGAAGTTGATTATTTTCCTATAACAGCGTGTCGCACAGCACTTTATTCCTCTTGCACCACAGCAGTTTGCCAAATATTCCGTTTTCTATTTATTAAAGGAGGACATGCACTTTTTATCCGTCGTGGAACGTTCGTCAGACGAGTTCGCTCCCACACACACACAAAAAAAAAATGCAGCTTGTCTCAAAAGCACCGACACTAGAGACTCCTTCAATAAACGACAAACTTAAACTGCAGTGCGCTTTTTTTGTTTTTTTAATCTGTTAATTAATTGTTAGTCTTGGACTACGCCGTACAACTCCTTTGTAAGTTAACAAATTAAAACGAGCCTTTGACGGAGCTGCTGTTGGAGAAATTCTGAGAATTCAACAGCGTAACTGTGTTGACGCGTTCGTACCTGTGGATCTCAGGACTCTTTCTCCTCATCATTTCCATCTGTGCGGCTTTTCTTTGGTACATGCCGAATCGCTCGTTCAGAGACATCCCGGACGAGCGAAAGTGCTGAGCTACAAACAAGAAACGGGGAGGGGGGGGATTCCGTACGTTATGTAAAAAAATGCCAGGGATTAATTCGTTAATACGCACATGAAAGCGGGCCCAACATGGAACCCTGAGGAACTCCAGACCGTCAAGAGCAGGATAATACCACAACAACGGGAACAGAGTCGAAAAAGATAAACTGGTTAAGATTAAGACGTTACCTTTGATGTGATGGACGATGGTGACTATGTGTTGAGCAAACAGCTCTGACGGGCTGCGGCGAAGCTGAGCAGCCTGAATGTGCTGGAAAATGGAGCGGAACTCCTCATGCTCTTTCTTAACAGGGTATATAAGATCCTGAGACAAACGTCTTTCTTTGGCTAAAGCACCAGATGAGCTAAGAAAGAGCGAAACAAAAACAAAAAACATGCAGATATATCAAACGCGTCAGACAACGCTAGCTCATGAAACTGCGATTGTGGTCATGGATTACCTCTCTGTGTCATCGTTAAACGTTTTCAGGCTAAAATTAAACTCGGGCTCTTTCTTCTTAGAGGATCTGGCGGGAGGTGACGACTCCCTGACTGAAGGGAACAGGGGCTTGCTACGCTCTGTGCTTCTGGTTGGTGAAGGGGATGTCGGACTCACACGGTTCTTCTTCTTCTCCTTCTTCTTGGCGGCCTTCTCTTCTTTGCGCGCTGCCTGCTTGCGGCTCCGGTACAGCTCTTCCATCACGTGTTCCTCCTCCTCCATTTCTTCCTCCCGCTGCGACGAATCTTTGTTGGGCACGTAGTCATCGTCCCACTTCCCAAAGCGCTCTTCGAACAGTTCCCTCGCGGACAGAGTGGGTTTGGCCTTGTACTTGGTTTCGTCCTCGGTTTTCCTCTCTCTCAGGCTCTTCGAGTACTCCTCTTCCACCTCGTCCAGAAACGGAAGCCCTTTATCGGCCTTCGACTCGACATAAACCTGATCCAGTTCGAAAGCGGCTTTTTGTTTACGGTTACTCTTCTCCTTTTCCGCATCGCTGGTATTCGGTTCTTCGCCCTGATTGTCATCCCAGTCGGATGAGGGTTTTTTCTTCTCTGCCAGAAACCTGTAGTAAACGATCAAGAGTGATTCTTCCACACATTTCGGCTGTCTCAAAGAAAATGTTAAAATCCTGAGTCTTTAAAAGAACTGAAACTGAATCTATAGTAGAGCTGAGCGATAAGGGAAAATATTACGACCTACGTTTTATTTTAACAAACACACCTTGACAACAGTTCGAAGGATCGAAGTAGGAGTGTAACGGTATGCGTCGTTCGGATCGGAGATATGTTTTCTGTACAGCAAAAATAAGCACCGCCTGAACATGTGACTTGGAGCGCGGGTTTCGATTCTTTAAAAAAAAAATCAAATGTTATAAAAGCAGACTAATGGAAACTTTACTGTGCGTTTGTGATCCGTTCAGACTCAGTGTACAACAAAACAAAAGCTGTGTATTAGAATGGTGCGAAATTAAACACGGATAAGATGTTACCGGTGTACTGATCTCTCGAGGGGGCGTGTCTGAAGCGCAGGGATTTGTCCCATAAAAATCACCGGGGAAGGGGGCGGGGCCAGACATACATAAAGCATGTTACGACATCACAGCAGAAAAAGTAGCAGAAGTTGGTTACGAACTCAGCAGTAGCTGCAATCACCAACATTCGCATCTGCCTTTTTTTTAAATATATATATTTATAAATATGTATAATTAATTGGCCATAAACAAGGTCAGGAATGTTGCACATTTCGACATGAAGTCGAGGCTGTAAAGAAACGTAACAAGTTATTAGCTGTGACTAAACCCGTTTCGAAATCGAATCTACGCGTTCACGTGCTCCGTGGTGAACAGAAGCAGAGATGCTTACACCCCGACAAACACGGCGCTACGAGAGTGAAGACGCTCAGGGTTTTACCTGAGGGGCGGGGCTCAGACGCAGAGAAAGATGTTCCCGGAATTCAGACAGGAGGTGATTAAGATTCGTACAGGATACGAGAAAATAGGCGAAAAAAAGAAAAGCATGATGGAATACAACACACTATGTTTACCGCTCCTAAAGCTGATAAGCCATCGCGATAGGGGAAATCCGTCCACGGATGAAACGGCGCCAGAGGAAGCTACTATTTCAGCGGTAAACTTGATTAAGTTTTAATATATTATTATACCTTACATAATACAAGCAATATTTTATGACTATTATGTAGTGTTGAATGTATTGCTTGATACACTGACATCAAACTAAACGACTAATCATATCTTCCTAGTTCCCAGCTTTCGTTCTTCTAGTTTTAGTTCATCAGGTTCCTAGATGGAGTTCGTTAATCCTCCTAGTTCCTAGCGAAAGTTCTTTAATCTTTCTAGTTCCTTGATCTAATTCGTTAATTCTCCTACTTCCCAGTTCAAGCTTCACCCTCTTAAGTCCTCACAGAACCTAGTTCTAGTATAGTCCTCGATCGTTCTTTGACGATTCACAACTTCCCTTCGAAATCCAAGTTCGTTTTTTGCACGAGAGGAATTCGTCTGGTTGAAGTTTTCCCCCCACGTTAAATAAATTTTTTTTTTTTAAATAATCAGATAAAACTGCAGACTGATATAATTTGATTATATCGCTCAGCTCTACAGTGTAGCTGCTCGAACAGATTTACTAAAAAGAAATGTAAAAACTTATCACAAGCAAACATTGAGCACTAAAAACTGCACCACAGCAGACATGACTGACCAGGACTCGTTTTAGGAAATATACTTACATCATCTAAGCTTTATCTCCTAAATTATGGGATTGCAAACAACCTCATTGCACAGGGCAACAGCCAGCAAGATTTGGCATTTTATTTGCGTTTGAATTGAGTTGACTTCCATTTTAACCTTTTTTCTTCCAAGGAGCTTTGTTTGCTGTGCACAGACTAAACACATTTGAAAGATTGATTATAAATCAAATACTGTGCGAGAGAAACAAAAGAAAGAGAGGGATGTTGGTTTAAATAAAAAGAGAGGACTGCAATTCTCAGACACAGTGAACGTGACGTACTTTTTGAACGCTGTGGAAATGGCCGCTTTCTCTCCTGCCTTCATGTCGTCCTTGGAGAAGAAGCCAAAACCAGATGTCGCTGTTGCTGGCTTTGGGGGACTCTTGTTTTCAGGACCACTAATGCTTCTCCAAACGGAGGAACCATTACCTGTAGCTCCAGAAAGGGACACTTTAACCTCAGGTTGACTCCCTAGTGGAGCTGTAGGCTCTGGATTAGAGGTTTTAGGACTGGTGGTGTAGTCACTCAGGCTCTCCCATTTGCTCGGTGGCTCCTCGGGAATGGATACGGAAGGTTTGGGCTCTGCTTCTTTGCTATTGCCTTTTCCTTCATTTGGTGAGCTCTTACTCTTTGAATCCTTGGAGGGAGCTTTTCCAGAGTTGCGGCGTCGCGGGGACGGGGATCGCGAAGATGAGCTGGAGTGACGGGATCGGGAAGAGGATTTGCCGGAATAATGGGAACGGCTGCGGCTCCTGGAGCGCTTGCGGGGTGTGCGGGAGCGCGAGCGTCCCCTTTTGGGACTGTGGTGCTCATGGGATTGCTGCTGGTCACGGTGACCTCCGTGCCAGTTGTTGCGATAACCATAACCGCCACCACCACCACCTCCTCCTCCTCCTCCTCCCCCTCCCCCTCCTCCTCTGTGGTAACCACGTGGATAATAACCACGACCCCGGCCACGGTTGTGATAGAAGGGTCTCCGGTAGCCACGGAAACCACGCGTGTACCCCCGGTTGCTCTGAAAATCTCTCGAAGGGTAGTTTCTGTCACGGCTATGGGAACGGGAGCGAGATCTGGAGCTAGGGGACAAAAAGAGAAGACAAATTGAGAAATATTTTTATGGAGCAAGAGATGGAGAGACGTAGGGACTGATAAAGCAAGTCTGCATGTTAATTCCGTGAGCTAATAGCAAGTTAAAGTTAGCATCAATTATGCGACAGTATTATCCAATTAGTGATCAGGTCCCAGACATGGGCTCAGTCTTTAAGCTTAGGTTGAAAATCTATTTGTTTAGTTCATCTTTTTGATAATAGCTTTTCCCTGAGGGTTTGTGGGAACGCTGATGGTGGAATGGTAGGACGCTACCTGTCCCAGGGTGCCCTAATACTCGTGTTACCTTCAGGCTTATGCTGTCATAGCTAGACCTGTTGAGAGACCCAATTTTCATTCTGATCACAATGTACCCCATATACACCACTACAGGGCAGGAGCATACCTATTCATCTGTTTTCTCTCTCATGTTGTTCTCTCGCTCTCTGTTGAGGTATATACACTAGTCCTGCTTAAGAATCGCTCGTTGCTGCTGAGGACAGTCCCACATGAACACCACTGCAAATGGTATCAACCATGCAGATACCCGGATGATGTTTTTGTTCTTGCCAAAAACAGACCATGCCACTAATAATGATCATCGCTTCAACAGCTGTGGAATAGTAACGACATATTCGAACTATCCAACTTCATCCAGATGAGGATGGGCTCACATGCGAGTCTGGCTCCTCTCAAGGTTTCTTCCTCATGTTTTCTCGGTGCGGTTTTCCTCGCTACAGTCACCTCTGGCTTGCTCATTAGCGATCCAAATCTACATCCGGAGTTCTGTAAAAGCTGCCTGTCCATTGTTAAGCATGCAGACACGTTAGGAAGGTTGGCATGTTATTTAGTAATTAGGCAAAGTCAGTAATTAATAAGCAAAGAGGCTGGTGTGAAAGAGCCTCCAAGCACCAGGAGGGGGTAAGTTGCATCATTTTCCACTTGGGGGCAGTATACAACTACACTGTTTCTCACTACCTAAACTCAAGACAATGTCCCTTAAGGCTTCGGTTCTATTCCACCATTTAAGCTCTTTAACACTCAAACACACACACTGCTTTTCACAATCGGCACATCATTTGAGTAAACGTAATCAGTAAAACAGTGGTAAAACAGTGGGAAATTATTATTATTATTATTAATAATAATAACCAACACCAGCTCAGAGGGGGAAATAAACTACTGGAGGAATTTTCTCATAAGAAAATCACCCAAAGGAAGCTCTCTGAGCAACGGGGCAACTTAGCAACGCCTCAACACCACAAACAAATGAGGAGAAAGACAGACAGACAAAGAGTTGTGCACTTATTAAAGGTCACATAGTTCACAAACACAGGAGTATCACGTGGCTGTACGGGCACTGCTCGTTTTTAACAAAGGTGCCGATATTAGTGTGCTATTGTGTCTTGTTTTGGCAGGAAGATGACAGAGATGGACAAGTCAGAAGCCGAGGTGTCCAGGAAAAGCCCGTTTTATGTTTCATTCACAGTTGCCCAATTTTCAAGTGAGAAAAAAAAAAAAAGATTATTCTTGGTTTGATTTTAGAGAAGAATAAACGCATAAAAAGCTCTGTAAGATCACCGGTGCCGTTTTAGGAATAA
>NC_071268.1:27530993-27605993 GCF_023375685.1 Ictalurus furcatus
GAGAGACACACACAGACACAGAGAGAGAGACACACACAGACACAGAGAGAGAGACACAGACACAGAGAGAGAGACACAGACACAGAGAGAGAGAGACACAGACACAGAGAGAGAGACACAGACACAGAGAGAGAGACACAGACACAGAGAGAGAGACAGACTGCATGTGTGAATTACGGCGTCTGTCTACTAATAATGAAGCTGAGAGTTTAACTGTATGTTACTATGGTTACAGCTGTTCATAGGCAGTGTGTATACGGTGGTATATACGGTTTTAACTCACACCTTCCAGCCAATCAGTATAGAGTATTTGGACAGACCATGATACAAGTATAGAGAGACCTGATTGTACTTCTTTTACCATACACACACACACACACACATTTATTAAGTGAGGAATGGAAGTGATGTGTGTGAAAGCTGCAGTTTTGTCCAGAACGTGTTTTTTTTAAGCTCCAGTTATGAAAAATCCTACAAAATCTCATCAGTTTTTAAATGAAAAAGAAGAAATGGTCTCATGCTCGAAGTTCCGTATCAGAAAGGAGAAAGTGCCTGACGCGTGAAAACTGCACTGGACCCCGCACAGATAAACAGCAGACGCATTACAGATTCAGGCCTCGCTGGGGTTTCAAGCAAATGAGTCAGGATGTGGTGTGTGTGTGAGAGAGAGATACATTAACAGAACGTCGGACAGCATGAGACACGACTTACACACCCTGACCCTCGTCCTGGAGTAACACAGTGCTTTAATACCATGTTCGTACTGATTTAAACACACACACACACTTACATCAGTCTGGATTTGTTTAGAAATATAATCAGTGCTTCCCACTTCAAATCACCGTGTCCTTACATCCACATTTACTCAGCTGAACATCTCCTCCTCATCAGATACTCACAACCAACTCATTATTCAGGAATGTTTTATTCATCAATTACACTTCAAGATCTTCATCACTTTTTAGCAATGAAACTTACTAGATTCTACAGTTACTATTATTGGTCATGTAACTCCTTACTTTATATAACAGGAGGAGTATATCATTTTATATGAAATATTCTTATTTTATTCCCCAGCATTATTTTTTAAAGTCAATGTCCAATTCTTTATTTCTATCATTTCTAACTCGTATAAAATTGTTAGAAATATAATTTTTCAAATATGCTTCGTTTCCCAGCTAATACAGACTGATATTAGAATTTTTTTATAATGATAAAATAAAAATAATAAAAATCAATCCTAACAAAAGAAAAAAACTAATCCGTCAACATGTAAACATGTCCGGCTCCTACGTTTATTTTCCAAATCTAATTCCAATATTTCAGTTTGTTTGTAACAGGAACCGATATCAGATATCTGATCCAACATTATATACCGGTGTCGGTCCGATACTGGATCGGATATCAGATCAGTTCCCTATTTAGATTAGATCAGATAAACTTTACTGATCCTGAATGAATTTCTTGCGCCAGGTGCTAAGCAAAAACAAATGACCAGAAAATGTCATCATTCATATATATATATATATATATATATATATATATATAAATTCGGTTTAAAATTATAAATGAATAAGAATAGAAAGATTAACAAAATAAAATTAAATAGAAGTGTAGAAATAAAAAGGCTAAATAAATTCATTTGAAAAACTGTACATGTGGGGAAAAAACTACGACTTCAGAGTTCAGCGAGTTAATATATTTACAATTTAACTTAGAATTCTGTTATTTATTGTTAATTAACTCCATGTTATGATTAACAGCGCTACAGTAAGCTAATGCTATATAAAGCTAGCTGTAAAATACACGCTAGGTTTAATTAGCTGCTAGTTTTGCTAACACTGTAAAACCTGCTAGCATGAAACAGCTAGCTAACTCGGTTTTAGCGAAGCGGCGATGTTAAACATCGACTGATAAATGAACGCGTCGGATTTTTATTTTGAGTTTTTAATTTGAAAAATAAAAAATAAAGATAAAGTTGAACCGAATGCGGCCCTACCTGTATATCGGAGTGGCACGCGCAGTCAGCTCGCTGTTATGGCTGCACAGGCGCGCGAGCTCTCACTCGGCTCTACGACGGCTAGCCGTGTTTTAGTTAATCTCCTCTAAAAGCGTGTGTTTGTGTCTGTTTTCTCCTAAACTCACTAAACCTCACTCTCTGTAAACACCAGGACTAATCGCGCAGCAGCCATTTGCTACAGCGTTGGACCGTTTGTTCTTCTGCAGAAAGTAAAGCGCACGAGCGAGGGGGTCAAATGTCCTTCCTGTTCCTGAAGCGCCATGGGTTGCCATGTTACACTGATTCACGCCTGAGAACCCCGAATCACACGTGTTCAAAATGGCGCCTGTGAGGGTTGCCAGGGCTGTAGAGACCGCACTTGAGCCAAATGACTTTCACAATGACGTGTCTATGTGATTTCTCTAACAATAAAGTTTTCGGAAACAAAAAGACACGTTTTGGGTTTCACACAAATACTAATGGTAACATAAAGGGCTCCCTCGTTCACAAGCTGAACCTTAACGTGTGTGTAAAAAAGTGACGTACTAAGTTGATATTTTGACATACTAAGTTGTTATTTTGACTTAAGTCGTTATTTTAAAGTAATAAGTTGCAATTTTGACATAAATAGCATAAATAGCGTTCACTTATATGTCCCCTGTGTAAAACCCTTCTCGGATCCAGCTCATTGATAATCACATGTACACCTTCCTTTCTCACACCGAGACCGTATTCAATGCACTTACAGTAAATCCACCTTTACCCGTAATGCTGTCCACAGTACTGTAACTGATCATGAAAAGTTTGTGCTTTAACCATACAGTATGTACTAAGCAATGACAATATATCACCATATTTTAATCCAGCTTCAATCT
Organism: Ictalurus furcatus; assembly: GCF_023375685.1. Taxonomy (NCBI): domain Eukaryota; kingdom Metazoa; phylum Chordata; class Actinopteri; order Siluriformes; family Ictaluridae; genus Ictalurus; species Ictalurus furcatus. The sequence continues at coordinate 27,533,868 of NC_071268.1, forward strand.
AAAACTCAGTAATGCTGAAAATGCCGAGTGATTAGACTTCAAATAAAGGAAGGACTATGTAATCCAGCAAAGTATTTCACCGGCTCGAACAGCACTCATACTATAGCCAAGCTGATTGATGTATGGAGAGAAAAAAAAAAAACCTTCTCCGTAGTTCAGTGACTCTTTTTTCTAAACATGGCTCATCCTGGTTTCTGTATCAAATCCTCAGCTGCAGCCAACCACATGCATTTATGTTATTGTGCACTCCACTGACCCGAGACTATCTACAGAGAGAGGTAAAGAGGTCAGAACGGGAGTTTTAAAATAAATAAATATTCAGTAGCGTTCATACACATGGTATGTGAGCACACCCCTGTGCACGCTTCCTGTGGGCCTCTGAGTCTGAGCGTAGTGAAACCAATACCCCCATCTCCATAAAAAACACCTGTTACAGACGTCTTAAAGAGACAACGGCTAATCCCCGAGTGCTGTAGCTAGACTTCTCGTCACGAACCGTCCCACAGGGCTGCACATGGAGAGCCAAATGGAGAGACTGATTCTGATTAATAGCAGATGGTAATATCAGAGAAGCTTGAAATACAGATCATAAACAACTGTTTTCAAAAGTTATGAGCTATATTATTACAGTTGAGTAAAGGGTTAGTTGAGCAAAAAAAAAATATAACCAAATCTACAATCAAATGTGCAACATTTCCGTCTTAATTAATGGACAGCTATGTCACGCTGAAACTTTTTCATAAACATATCTCAAACATTTCATGCGAAAACAGATCAAACAAGAGGCGGAGTTTGAAAAGACGAGAGTTTGTTCCTCACTAATGATGGCCACTGTGACTCACTTTGTAATTCAGTCTTCAAACACACACACACACACACACACACACACACACACACACACTTATTCGATTTCCTAAACTTTTTTAAATGAACAGTATGACACCTGTGTGAAATCGTTCACTATTACACCATGTGGTGAAACCTGGCTACATTATTCAGACAGCTAGACGAACATACTTCAAATATTACATTAATTTAAAAAATAACCCTTTTGACACGTCCAGCACTCGTGTCTTTGGCCAAATCCTCAAACGTTTACCTATACACAATATTCGTTATGTAGGATATGATATAACGGTGTTATAGACCCTACACTATATCCCCATGACATATGGACATATTGTTGAATCAACAAAAGTTCACAATCTTTAACAACACTTTTTTTGTTCTTTTGAACTGAATATCACTTTTTATCAGCTTCGCAGCATTGCCCGACTTTCACCCATGCTTAATTTGAAAGCTGCTGAGACGCTGACTGGGGCTTTCAGAACCCCACACTTAGACTATTGTAATTCCCTTTTCTTCAGCATGTCTAGTAAAACCCTCCAGTCAAAACCTTCGCGACTGCACTTCCTTCTCCCATTTTAAAAGTCGACTTATAATGTACCTTTTCTCCAAACACTTCTCTTTCTTCTTCTCTCTAGTCTTTGTTTCCTACTTATTTGTGTGTGTGTGTGTGTGTGTGTGTGTATATGTGTACAGAGTTCTTGAATGTTAGAAAAGTGCTATATACTACTTATATAACTAACTAAGTATGAAGCACAAATATGAACAATGAACATTCCTATTACACTCTTGTGTTAGAGGCTGTGTCACTGTGCCAGGCTGGGCTGAGCTTCAGCGGGGCTGCTGTTGGTGTTGGTAGGAGTGGTGATGCTAACTAACTGGTTAATGCTAACCTCGCTGTGGTTAGCACCCCGCTATTGCACTGACACTTTCATATTCAGTCAGAGGGCTTATAGATTCACTTTACATCCTATACTGTATATTCTTAACAGTTTTTCTTATGGAATATGTTTATGTTTGTTCATGATATTTCTGAATAATCTTGCTTGCACACTCTGCTTTTTGGCTTGCTGCTGTAAACTGTGAACGTCCCTCTGGGATTGGTAAAGTGGTCTGTCTGTCTGTCTGTCTATCTATCTATCTATCAAATGCATTATCTATCTATATGTCTGTCTATTTGTCTATCTGTCTACCTGTCTGTCTATCTATCTGTCTATCTATCTATCTGTCTATCTATCTGTCTGTCTATCTATCTGTCTATCTATCTGTCTGTCTGTCTGTCTGACTGTCTGTTTATCTGTCTGTTTTTCAGTCTGTCTGTCTGACTGTCTGTCTGTCCATCTATCTGTGTCTGTCTGTCTATCTGTCTGTTTGTCTGTCTACCCATCTGCCTGTCTGTCTATCTATCTGCCTGTCTGCCTGTCTGTCTATCTGTCTGTCTGTCTATCTATAAATGGCACGCATTATTATGTTCCACATGTTTGTTTTGTTTTCAGTAAAAAACATATCCATGATCTAAAAATTTTTAAAATAAAGTTACGTAAGCAAGATATGGAAAGTGAACATTATTAAATAATAAATATAGAAATATTAATATGGACATTATACATTTGAATGTTTTTTTTATACCCTTGAATATTGAATATTGAAATTCTAAAATCATAAATAAGAAAGCTGTATCATGTAAATGATAAAATATGTGCATTGGCTTTTATTCACACTGAACCCCTCCTCTCGGTCCGAGACTTATCTATTCATCATCAGACGTGACTTCAACTGAAAACCTGGTGCAGAACTGAAAGAAAGACTCTCAGTCATGCTCTTATCTCCTTACCGTTCCATAGAAGGCTGATGTCTTAAGCAGCAAAGTGGTAATATTGCATTTCTGGTGCACGTGGATGGTTTCTGTAACTCCTCCAGCAGTGTGAACATAAACCATCTGCAGGGAAACCAAAAAAATCCAAATTACACTCGCATGAGTAGTGTGTGCAGTAGAGGTCTGAGGTCTGCTCTTGCAGAGCCACGGTGTTATAATTAGTGCAGGAGAAATCCCATCGCCTCTCTCTCTCTCTCTCTCTCTCTCTCTCACACACACACACACACACACACACACTTGTGGACAGCATGCAAAGCTATCACCATACACACAGGCTAAATACACATCCACATTGGGTGGCATTTCAGTTTTGGTCTTGATCTGCTTGTTCTGATGGTTTGTTGATGTGTCAACAGCCAGAGTGAGATGATTTATCACCATCATTCAGTGGTATGTGGACCAGATGAAATGTTTATGAACACTGGCACTGATCCAACACGCATTTGAAATATAACAACATGAGTAAAGGCTACACAGAGCGCTGGCCTACTTTTAGCACGTTAACTGCTTTTACTACTTTAACTACTTTAATCGCTTTTACCACTTTAACTACTTTTACCCCTAACTACTTTAACTACTTTAACCACTTTTACCACTTTAACTACTTTTACCCCTAACTACTTTAACTACTTTAACCACCTTTACCACTTTAACTACTTTTACTACTTTTAACTACTTTTACTACTTTAACTACTTTAACCACTTTTACCACTTTAACTACTTTTACTACTTTTACTACTTTTAACTACTTTTACTACTTTAACTACTTTAACCGCTTTTACCACTTTAACTACTTTTACTACTTTTAATACTTTTACCACTTTAACTACTTTAACTACTTTAACCGCTTTTACCACTTTAACTACTTTTACTACTTTTAATACTTTTACCACTTTAACTACTTTTACTACTTTAACTACTTTAACCACCTTTACCACTTTAACTACTTTTACTACTTTTAACTACTTTTACTACTTTAACTACTTTAACCACTTTTACCACTTTAACTACTTTTACCCCTAACTACTTTAACTACTTTAACCACCTTTACCACTTTAACTACTTTTACTACTTTTAACTACTTTTACTACTTTAACTACTTTAACCACTTTTACCACTTTAACTACTTTTACTACTTTTACTACTTTTAACTACTTTTACTACTTTAACTACTTTAACCGCTTTTACCACTTTAACTACTTTTACTACTTTTAATACTTTTACCACTTTAACTACTTTTACTACTTTTAATACTTTTACCACTTTAACTACTTTTACTACTTTTACCACTTTAACTACTTTTACTACTTTTACCACTTTAACTACTTTTACTACTTTTAATACTTTTATCGCTTTAACTACTTTAACCGCTTTTACCACTTTAACTACTTTTACTACTTTTAATACTTTTCCCACTTTAACCACTTTAACTACTTTTACCACTTTAACTACTTTTACCACTTTAACTACTTTTACTACTTTTACCACTTTAACTACTTTTACTACTTTTAATACTTTTCCCACTTTAACCACTTTAACTACTTTTACCACTTTAACTACTTTTACTACTTTTACCACTTTAACTACTTTTACTACTTTTAATACTTTTCCCACTTTAACCACTTTAACTACTTTTACCACTTTAACTACTTTTACTACTTTTACCACTTTAACTACTTTTACTACTTTTACCGCTTTAACTACTTTTACTACTTTTACCACTTTTACTACTTTAACTACTTTTACTACTTTTACTACTTTAACTACTTTTACTACTTTTACTACTTTAACCACTTTAACCACTTTTACCACTTTAACTACTTTAACTACTTTTACTACTTTAACCACTTTAACTACTTTTACTACTTTAACTACTTTTACTACTTTAACCACTTTAACCACTTTTACTACTTTAACTACTTTAACTACTTTTACTACTTTTACCACTTTTACCACTTTAACCACTTTTACCGCTTTTACTACTTTTACCGCTTTAACTACTTTTACTACTTTAACCGCTTTTACTACTTTAACTACTTTTACTACTTTAACTACTTTTACTACTTTAACCACTTTAATTACTTTTACCGCTTTTACTACTTTAACCACTTTAACTACTTTTACTAATTTTACCACTTTAACCGCTTTTACCACTTTTACTACTTTTCCCACTTTAACCGCTTTTTTACTTTTTACCACTTTAACTACTTTAACCACTTTTTACTACTTTTAGCACTTTAACCGCTTTTTTACTTTTACCACTTTTACTACTTTTACTACTTTAACCACTTTAACACGTGTGTCAAATATCGTCGTTTTGTGCAGGTCTTGTGCTATATTGATGCTTGTAAAGGTATTTTATATTTTATTTTAAGCATGTCACACGTATCAGTTTATTTGTACTGCTGCACAGTGATTGTGTGTGTTCTTTTAAATCCATGTGTCTAGTCTCCAAACAGCTGGCAAAGTTTCTTATCTGAACTTTCCAGTAAATCCCTCACACACACACATACTCTGTACACTGACCTCTGATATTGTCAGTACAGGATTTCAGTTTTAAATGTGAAAATCAGAACACTGTGGTCAATGACTTCATGCACAACATTATGTTTGGAAAATACAGCGACAGAGTGGAAGTAATTAACCTCAGACTCACAGATTGGAAATTCTTATCTGAACTCCCTTGTAAATGTCTCTCTCTCACTCACACACACACACACACACACACACACACACACACAGAGAGCTGACCTGGTTGATCAGAAAGTACAAGGGACAATGTTACTCTGTACCCTGACCTCTGATAGTGTCAGTACAGGAATGGTTTGTGAACCTCTCTAAAGCTATTTAACAGTTTAAATGTCATTATGAGAATTTTGTGATCATTAACATAAAGAAGTGAAATGTGGGTTAATTTAACTGAGATAAGACATGACGTTGCATTGACAGTGTTACTGTACAGCGTGGGAAATAAGTATTAAATGCGTCAATATTTCTTTCAGTAAATATATTTCCAATGAGGTTATTTACATGAAATTTTCAACAGACATCAGTATTAACTTGTCACGATTTCCCCTTGAGTCAGCGCTGCACTATTGCAGTGTGCTCGGAAAACCGATGCACATGTGCGTGCACGAGACAGGTGAGCGAGCGCTTAGCAAACGCACGCATTTCAGTCTTTCATGTCAGTAACTTTGTTTACACTGGACATGTGCTTTTGTTATGGTTATGTTCTGACTCTGCCCTTTTGACATCGGTTGTTTCCTGAATGTGTGTCATTATTGTTTTCGAAGAGACGAAGAGATGACCTCTCAAGCCAAGTTCCTGTCCGAGGTCGAAGAGGCGACCTCTCAAGCCCAGTTCCTGTCCGAGATCGAAGAGACGACCTTTCAAGCCCAGTTCCTGTCTGAGGTCAAAGAGACGACCTCTCAAGCCCAGTTCCTGTCCGAAGTCGAAGAGACGGCAAACCCAAGCTCTGCTCATGCCGGGTTCCTGTCCAAGGTCAAAGAGACGACATCCAAAGACAAGTTCCCTTCTGAGGTCGACGGGAGCTCCCATGCCAAGTTCCCGTCTGAGATCGATGATGTGACCTTCCATGCCACGTTCCAGTCGGAGATCGAAGATGTGACCTTCCATGCCACGTTCCAGTCCAAGACCAACGTCACGACCAACCAAGTTATGCTCATGCCAGAGTCTGTTGATATGACCAACCAAGTTTTCCTTATGCCTAAAACGACATGAAGACCAACTAGATCCTGCTCATGCCTGAAGCCAACGTCATGAACAACCTAGTTCTGATCACACCAGAGTCTGCTGACACGGACAACCAGGTTCTGCTCATGCCCGAGTCTGCTGACCCGGACAACCAGGTTCTGCTCACTCCCGAGTCTGCTGACACGGACAACCAAGTTCTGCTCAAGCCCGAGTCTGCTGACAACGACGACCAAGTTCTGCTCACGCCCGAGTCTGCTGACAAGTACGACCAACTTCCGCTCAAGCCCGAGTCTGCTGACAAGGAAGACCAAGTTCTGCTCACGCCCAAGTCTGCTGACACAGACGACCAAGTTCTTCTTATGCCTGAAACCGACGTCACGACCAACCAGGTTCTGCTCACGCCCGAGTCTGCTGACATGGACACCCAAGTTCTGCTCACGCCTGAGTCTGCTGACACAGACCGCCAAGTTCTGCTCATGTCTGAAGCAGATGTCATGACCAACCAAGTTCTTCTCATGCCTGAGACTGACGACGCAGCCAACCAAGCTCTGCATACACCTGAGTCTGCTCACACAGTCAACCAAGTTCAGCCTGTAATTTCGATGGAGAACGACGCTCAGACTCTCTGCGCGACCGAGGATGCCGCTCAGCATCCCTTTACAGCTGAGGATGCCACTCAGCCATCCTGTTCAACTGAGTAAGTTTCTCCATCTCCCGTTTCAGCCAAGAGCTCCGTATTGCTTCCCTATGTTGCCGTGGAAGCCACTACACCAAGGTTCTATGAGGACGTCACTCCGCCACCGTGCTCCGCTGAAGACGTCACTCTGCTTTCCTGCTCTGCTGAGGACGTCGCTCCGCCGAGGACGTCGCTCCGCCTTCCTGCTCTGCTGAGGACGTCGCTCCTCCTTCCTGCTCTGCTGAGGATGCCGTTCAGTCTTCCATTTCAGCTGAAGACATTTTGCCCAAAGGGCCAGGACTGCCATGGGAGGGAAGTGTATTCTGCCGCTCAAGGAGGAGCGCCCGGGGTGGGGGGTGGTTCCCCTTGAGTCAGCGCATGCACGAGTCAGGTGTGCGAGCGCTTAGCGAACGCACACTTTTCGGTCTTTCATTACAGTGACTTTGTTTACATTGGACACGTGCTTTTGTTATGGGTATGTACTGTCTCCGACACTGTTTTGTCATTGGTTGTTTCCCGAGGGTGCCATTATTGTTTTCAGCTGCCCGTGTTTAACCCATGATTACGTTTGACATTTAAACCCCTCGTGTCTCTGTGCAGTTTGCATAGTATTGAGTTTTTCTCCTTACCAAGTGGTTCTTTGATTCTAGAATCATGTTATTGACCTTGTTTCTCGTTTCCTCATTATGATTGTAGCCTCGCGCTATTTATGCCTGTTTGCCGATCGCCTGACCTTTTGCATGTTTTTGGACCACGCATTGGATTACCGATTTGGATTTGTCTGCCTATATCTCCTTTAATAAAAACTCTTATCTGACTTTGCATCCGTCCTCAACTCCATCACGTAAGAACGTGACATAACTCAAGAAATCCACACATATAAAGAATTCACTGGGCCATAATAGAATGGTCCAGTCAATCACCTAACTTGACTCCAATTGAACAAGATTTAAAGACGATATGTTTAGAAGAACGGGCCAAAATCACACCTGAATACTGCGGCCCATTAATTTCTTCATACAGGAAGCGTCTTGAAGCTGTCGTTACAAACAAAGGCTTCTCCACGAAGTATTAAATACATTTCAGTTAGCGTGTTCAATACTTTTTTCCCCCGTGTCATTCCTCTTTATTACACACAACTTCATTTATGGACTTTTGTGTTGTGAATTCTTTATATTTCCGGATTTCTTGAGTAAATACTGATGTCTGGTGAAAATTTCATGTGAATAACCTCATTGGAAATATATTTACTGAAGAAAATGACGCGTCCAATACGTATTTCCCCCACTGTACATGTGATTTTCTTTATTAAACACGCAGGTCATAACTGCATGATGGGTTTAATAATCAAAAATCATAGAGCCGCTGTTGGAAAGGGGTCAAATATGCAGAAGGTGCTGGAAAAGTAAAGAATGTTCAGGACCTTGAGGATTTTTCCGAAGAACAGTGGGTTTAACAGTTTAACTGTTCAGCACAAACAAGGGACTCGTGAAGAACTATCACAAAACATAAACAGTCGCTGATCATCCAGGTAACGACAGACTGTATTAAGAATCCAGCATGTGTAAACTTTTGAACCGGTTCATTTGTGTAAATTGAGGTATTATTGTGTCTTGTGGACTTTATGTAAACATCTGTTATGTGAAACAGCATATTCAGGGCAGAACTAAATACAAAACTAAATGCAATCTTAATGATCCCTCTTATTTTATTATTATCATTTATTTATCATTACCATTTTAATCATTATTAAAGCATGGATAGCCTTAAATTTGTTTAAAGATCATTGAAAGGAAAACAGAAGTTGTGGTATTTGGAATATGGGGTCTGAGGGTCCCCTTATCTGGATTTGGGTGCTATAAAACCATTTGTGAAGCCCACTGTAAAAAACCTGGGTGTTGTTATGGAGATTGACGTTAAACTGGATAAACAGGTGAATTCAGTAATTAAATCTAGGGTTTGTTTTTTTTCTCCAGTTGCTGCAATTATCCAGTTAAGTCTTTTCTGTCTTTTAATGATTTTGAAAGGGTTATACATGTTTTCATTTCGACTCGCCTTGACTACTGCAATGGGCTTCATGTAGGTCTTGACCAAGCCTCCCTAACACGTTTGCAGATGGTACAGAACGCTGCTGCTCATCTGTTAACAGGAACATGAAAGCGAGAACCTATTACACCAATATTGGCCTCCCTTCACGGGCTTCCTGTTCATTTTAGAATTGATTTTAAGATTTTCATTTTAGTATTTGAATCGTTAAATGGACTAGCCCCAAGATATCTGTCTGACTTAATACAGCCACATGCTCCATCAAGAGCTCTTAGGTCCTCTGAGCAGGCATTTTTGGTCATCCATCGAGCCAGGCTGAAGAGCAGGGGTGACCGTGCTTTTGCGGTTGCAGCCCCAAAACTTTGGAATAATATACTCTACATGTTAGGCAGGCCCAGACACTTTCTGCTTTTAAATCTAGTCTTAAAACTCATTTTCACTCCTTGGCAGAACTCCGTATGAGAGCTGTTTTTTTTAAAATGATTTTGTTCTTGTTTTATGTTTTGTTGTATGCGTTTACTGTTTTATTCTGATTATGCTTGTACAGCACTTTGGTAGACACTTGTTTTTAAAAGTGCTTTATAAATTGACTTTGATTTTGCAAGGCGTATGTAAACTTATGACCTCAGCTGTATCTCTTAGGTAAGACCAAACGAGTCGCACTACCCCGGCCTCGTTTGACCCGCAGAACATTCGGATATCTTATCCAACCCGATTTTATCAGAGTAATAAGTAACGATAAGTGACATGTTGCTGAAAGTATTCAGTGAAATGTAGTGGAGTAAAAGTAGAAAGTCTCCAATGATGGAAATACTTGAATAAAGTATTCATACCTGAATTAGTACTTAGTAACGAAACACATGCAGTCCGTTACTGCCCACCAAAACCACTGTAAAGTTAAGCTGTGTGTCTTTGGCGTCAGTTTGGTATAGGTTTTGGGGCATATACAGTAAATAACTTAATGTGTTTGATCAGGAATATATTCTAACTTCTAGATATACAATTCCCTCCAATAATATTGACACCCTTGGTAAATATGAGCAAAGAACGCTGTGAAAAATTGTCTTTATTGTTTAACCTTTTGATCTTTTGTTTGAAAAATTCACAAAAATATTCTGCTCTCATGGATATCAAACACTTGTAAACAAAACACAGGTTTATCAACAAAAAAAAAATGAATATATTTGTTAAATATAGGTGTGCAACAATTATTGACACCCTTTTAGTCAATACCTCCCTTTGCCAAGATAACAGCTCGGAGTCCTCTCCTATAACGCCTGATGAGGTTGGAGAATACATGGCGAGGGATCTGAGAGCGTTCCTCCATACAGAATCTCTCCAGATCCTTCACATTTCGAGGTCCACGCTGGTGGACTCTCCTCTTCAGTTCACCCCACAGGTCTTCTATGGGGTTCAGGTCAGGGGACTGGGATGGTCATGGCAGGACCTTGATTTTGTGGTCTGTAAACCATTCCTGTGTTGATTTTGATGTACGTTTTGGATCATTGTCCTGCTGGAAGATCCAACCACGGCCCTTTTGAAGCTTTCTGGCAGAGGCAGTCAGGTATATATATAAAGAAACGTACCTTTTCAGGAGACTATATTGTAAAGATGATTTTGTAAAATCCAAGTAAGTTTAACAGATCTGTATTGGAAAGGGGTTAAACAATGTTTTTCATTGTTCATGAACCATGAATAATTATTGCACATGGACCTGTGGAACAGTCCTTAAGACACGAACAGTTTACAGGCGCTAGGCGAGTAAGGACACAGTTACAATAAGTTAGGACACTAAAGAGACCTTTCTACTGACTCTGAAAAACACCAGAAGAGAGATGTCTAGGGTTCCTGCTCTCCTGCATGAACATGCCATAGACCTGCTGCAGGGAGGCTTGAGGACTGCAGATGTGTCCAGAGCAATAAACTGTAATGTCTGTAATGTAAGACGCCTAAGACGGTGCTACAGGGAGACAGGAAGGACAGCTGATCGTCCTCGCAGTGGAAAATTACATTTAACCGTGTGTTCTTATAGACTTTCAAACGCCTTGGTGGAAGAGTGGAGTAACATCTCACAGCAAGAACTGACCAATCTGTTGCAGTCCATGAGGATGAGATGCACTCTAGTACTTAAAGCAGCTGGAGGAGACACCACATACTGACTGTTCCTTCTGATATCCACCTCCACTTTGTCCAGGGACTCATTATTCCATTTCTGTTCCTCAAACGTCTGTGAAACGTCTTCAGTTTATGTCTCAGTTGTTGAATCTTTTTATGTTCATAGAAATATTTACACATGTTAAGGAATTTACTGGAAATGAAAGCAGATGAATGTGAGAGAATGTTTACTTTTTTGCTGAGTTTATATATATATAAAGAGAGAGAGAGAGAGAGAGAGAGAGAGAGAATACTTCAGCTAACATTCGTGATCATTTGTGTTCAGTTAATAATGAAGTTACTTTCTCAAAACAGTGAACTGTACGTTCAGAGTTAGAGATTTAACCGCCTGTATCGATTGATCTAAAGTAAATACTACTACAACCTCATTTAAAGCAGTGAAGGCGATATTTACTGTTCATGGTGTGACCGGCCATGCTGACATGACATCATATGCCGAACTCAGGGTTAAGGAGATCTTCCTAACTTCCTGAGTGGAAATTCCCATTTGAATTCCAAGCTCATTGGTTTTCCATAGTCAAAGTTAGGAGCTTCATTCTGACGCATCATTAACCTAAAACCCACAGGGTGTGTCGCATTTTTAAAATGTTTTAAAAACATCTTATCATTCTGCGTCTTATTGTTTATCTCAGACTTAGTTTCAACGATTAGTCTTTAAAAAATTCCTCTTCCACAGGATACGATGGAATCTTTACTAACATGCCAATTTGGACGGGATTTACATCATAATCTTTCCAGACGCATACACGCACAGTCTGTCAAAAATGACTCTTATGACAGATTTGGACTAAAATCCCAGATTTTAGTCCAAATCTAAACATCCACGTGTAAAACTAATCCAGTCCGAATAGGGTTTTATGACAAACTTTACACCTGTGCCTGGGTGCTCAAGGTACTGTATACTCACGTATAGTGTACAACAAATAAATTGCACATCAACAGCATTCCTCTATTCATTCAGCTCTCAAAATCAAATATCCTTAAACCTTCCAGAAGTGACCTATGTTATGTCTGACTTTTTTCTTTTCTTTTTTTTTTCCAAACTGATTTTTATGATGCTTTCTGGGTCAATTTTATACCGCACACAGTCAAAGCTAGAATAAACAAGAGAGACATCTTTCTGTGTACCATGACGCAGCTCACAGTGCTCCAGTTAAAGAATCACTGAACTTCTGCATAATGAAATCTTAAATGGACTTATTATCCATTAAAATGTCTGTTTTTAAGCCAAAAAAAAAACAAAAAACAAACAAACATCCCGATCAATATTAATGTAGAGATTATTCTAGAAAATAACATAGAGAACACGAATTAGTCCTCTTACCTGTGCTGCCTCGATGAATGAAGGCAAGAAAGTGAAATTGAAAGTCCTTGAACTCGAGCTTGAAGTCCCTTCAAAACACTTCCTTCCTTCTTTTCCTGATTTTACAGAATGAACAGGATTGGTCGGAGTGGAGATTAACATTCGTCCTGGAGACACAAGTAGAGCAGTAAAACTGGAAGGACAGAAAAAATGGGACTTTTTCCCCTCACCACTGTTGATTAAACCACAGTAAAGTGTAACGCTGTTGAATTCTGGATTCTGATTGGTTAGAAGGTGTTGATTAATTTTCTAGCACAGCAGCTCTGACAATAGTGCGGCTGCAAATCGCAGGTTTCTATGAATGCACTTGGTTTCATACGTTACCGTTTCTATGGTAACAGCTCACTCACAGGGAGTTGTAGGACAGACGCTCCTCGTTTAAAAACAGATTTTAATAATATATTATTGTTGATATGGTGATGTTTTCTGTGAGGAGACAGAGTTAGTTGGTGAGGGAACGACTGTTTATAGCTGCTGTAACGTAAATGAAAACGGGAACGAATTTGTTCAGTGAATATTCCACAACATTAAATGTAATTTAACTGGATAAAAAGTACAACTTCTGTGGTATAAGAGGAATAAAAATAATCAGCTTTGGGGTAACGCCAACTTCATCAACTTCATCAACACATTGATGATTGTTTTCCTATAACATGTTTTATTCCTTATATTAAGCTTGTAGACTTGAAAATGGCAAGAGTAGGAGCTTGTAGACCTCAATTTAGCTGGAGCAAGAGCTTGTAGACCTCAATATAGCTGGAGCAAGAGCTTGTAGACCTCAATATAGCTGGAGCAAGAGCTCGTAGACCTCAATATAGCTGGAGTAAGAGCTCGTAGACCTCAATATAGCTGGAGCAAGAGCTTGTAGACCTCAATATGGCAAGAGTAAGAGCTCGTAGATCTCAATATGGCAAGAGTAGGAGCTCATAGATCTCAATATGGCTGGAGTAGGAGCTCGTAGATCTCAATATGGCAAGAGTAAGAGCTCGTAGATCTCAATATGGCAAGAGTAGGAGCTTGTAGACCTCAATATGGCAAGAGTAAGAGCTCATAGATCTCAATATAGCTGGAGTAGGAGCTTGTAGACTTCAATATGGCAAGAGTAAGAGCTTGTAGACCTCAATATGGCAGGAGTAGGAGCTTGTAGACCTCAATATGGCAGGAGTAGGAGCTTGTAGACCTCAATATGGCAAGAGTAAGAGCTTGTAGACCTCAATATGGCAGGAGTAGGAGCTTGTAGACCTCAATATGGCAGGAGTAGGAGCTTGTAGACCTCAATATGGCAAGAGTAGGAGCTTGTAGACTTCAATAAGGCAAGAGTAGGAGCTTGTAGACTTCAATATGGCAGGAGTAGGAGCTCGTAGACCACAATATGGCAGGAGTAGGAGCTTGTAGACCACAATATGGCAGGAGTAGAAGCTCATAGATAGCTACTGGGTGATTTTTAAAAAAATATTCCAAAGTATGAATCAATTAAATACGTTCATGTTCTGTTTTAAAACCCTTTTTTGTCAGTGAGCACTATGCAAGCCATATAGCAGGCCAGGTTTAATAAAGCAGTTTTGCACTTAAATCAGTCAGAACTGCTGATTTACTGAGTAAAATAAAACAAACACATTTGTCCAAACGGGCCGTGCTGTACAATCGTGAAAAACTGGTCCTGGGGTGGAGTCTCTTCCTTTTAGATCTGAACACTATCAAGGCACCACATCACTGGAAGTCACGGGACACCTGTCACAACTTTAACTGACGCCTCATTGATTTCTCGATCCTACATCCCTCAGCCCACGACCTGGGAATCGATCAAAGTCTAAGACTCGTTGAAATACTTTGAATTCAGTTCCCTAAGCTGATTAAAGTTGAGGTTGATTATATTTGTATGGAAGTGTTTGCTCCATATGGGACAGCAGACTTCACATTAGTGTTCAGCTGTATCAGTGCCACACATTTGACAGGAAATGGAGGCCAACTGCAGGCTAACCAGATCAATAAGTATTATGCGTTTTGTGTTTAAATAAGAATGTAAATATTTGCTGTAGCGTATCCAGGTACGGGCCGTTCAGATCCATTCAGCGCTTTTATACAGAATAGAATAGGAGCAAATTTTGTATTACAATGATGATTGTTTTAAAGCAGCTTTACAAACATCATCAGTGACTCCACGCCCAGTGAGCAAGTCAACAGTGACATTAGCACTAAACTACCTAAAATACAGGAAGTAGATGTAGGAAACCAGTCTTCTTCTGGGCCTTGTAGACCTCAATATGGCTGGAGTAGGAGCTTGTAGACCTCAATATGGCTGGAGTAAGAGCTTGTAGACCTCAATATGGCTGGAGTAGGAGCTTGTAGACTTCAATATAGCTGGAGTAGGAGCTTGTAGACCTCAATATGGCAGGAGTAAGAGCTTGTAGACTTCAATATAGCTGGAGTAGGAGCTTGTAGACCTCAATGTGGCAGGAGTAAGAGCTTGTAGACTTCAATATGGCAGGAGTAAGAGCTTGTAGACTTCAATATGGCAGGAGTAGGAGCTTGTAGACCTCAATATGGCAGGAGTAGGAGCTTGTAGACCTCAATATGGCTGGAGTAAGAGCTTGTAGACCTCAATATGGCTGGAGTAGGAGCTTGTAGACTTCAATATAGCTGGAGTAGGAGCTTGTAGACCTCAATATGGCAGGAGTAAGAGCTTGTAGACCTCAATGTGGCAGGAGTAAGAGCTTGTAGACTTCAATATGGCAGGAGTAAGAGCTTGTAGACTTCAATATGGCAGGAGTAGGAGCTTGTAGACTTCAATATGGCAGGAGTAGGAGCTTGTAGACCTCAATATGGCAGGAGTAAGAGCTTGTAGACTTCAATATGGCAGGAGTAGGAGCTTGTAGACCTCAATATGGCAGGAGTAGGAGCTTGTAGACTTCAATATGGCAGGAGTAGGAGCTTGTAGACCTCAATATGGCAGGAGTAGGAGCTTGTAGACTTCAATATGGCTGGAGTAGGAGCTTGTAGATGTTGTGGATAAAAAATGTCATAAAATAAACATAAGGGAGACCTAGCATCCAGCAAAGGGGAGAAGAAGAAAAGACGGGCACCTAGACACATAGAAGCGGGATTAGGCGGACATTGACAAATTGGAATTACACTTTAAAGATCTTTAAGAGCAGTAGTAGTCAAAAAAGTCAAAAAGAGGTATACGAGCTGAGCTGAGGAGTGCTACCACACACACACACACACACACACACACGCTCGTACAGTCAAGGGCGGGCAAGTAGACATAACACACACACACACACTCTCCCTCTCACACACATACTACAATAACTTTATAAGACTAATAAAAAGGAATATTAAGATATTTTAAGGGTAATATCTTATAATAATAATATATATACTCTTTATAAAAACCAGAATAATAGGATATGTGGGACAGTAGAAGGGTAATATAATGATATTATGAAGTAGGAAGTACAGTAAACTGTGTTTTCAAGCAGTATAACTATATATAAAATAGAGATATAGAGCTAATATGAAAATAAATGATAAACTAGAAATGCAGGCTCGCAAGGAAGGCCTTAATTTTAAGAAAGAACCATGAGGAGCCATTTATAAGGGTGGCTGAGTCAAGCTGCCCCCCCGCGAGATAACAATAAGACCAAGGTCACTCTAGATTGTTTAGTCTTGTCCACTTTCTATTTTACGGGTAATTCAAAATCTCTGCTTTTTGTTCTCTGGGTAACTGAAACTCTCTGGTTTTGACTTTCTGGGTTATTAGAAATCCCTGGGTTCTGATTTTATGTGTAAATTGAAACCCCTGGTTTTGATTCTATGTGTAAGTGAAATAGCCCTTTTCTGGAACATAACAGTAAGGTAGATGAGCTCTTTTTTAACCCTATTGGTAGTGGGATCGTGGTCTTCTTGAAACATATGGGTTATTTAGTGTGTAAGTACAGTATAAATACTGGAGCTTAAGCTCAGGGTATTGGGATCACTTCTGAGAATTCTCATCGGTGTGGATCTCGTGTGGTGGAATGGAACAATAAATCTGGACCCTTGCTTCTTCTCACTCACGGCTGGTGTATTTTTTCTATCTCCAACTGGGCTCAGAGGTAGATGTGAGTATTGGCTTCTATGTTGAATTTTAAGTGTTTTTGGGTAATAGGCTAAATTTGAGCCAGCATAGACCTCAATATGGCAGGAGTAGGAGCTTGTAGACCTCAATATGGCAGGAGTAGGAGCTTGTAGACCTCAGTATGGCAGGAGTAGGAGCTTGTAGACCTCAATATGGCAGGAGTAGGAGCTTGTAGACTTCAATATGGCAAGAGTAGGAGCTTGTAGACCTCAATATGGCAGGAGTAGGAGCTTGTAGACCTCAATATGGCAGGAGTAGGAGCTTGTAGACCTCAATATGGCAGGAGTAGGAGCTTGTAGACTTCAATATGGCTGGAGTAGGAGCTTGTAGACCTCAGTATGGCAGGAGTGGGAGCTTGTAGACCTCAATATGGCTAGAGTAGGAGGTTGTAGACTTCAATATGGCAGGAGTAGGAGCTTGTAGACTTCAATATGGCAGGAGTAAGAGCTTGTAGACCTCAATATGGCAGGAGTGGGAGCTTGTAGACCTCAATATGGCTAGAGTAGGAGGTTGTAGACCTCAATATGGCTGGAGTAGGAGCTTGTAGACCTCAATATGGCAGGAGTAGGAGCTTGTAGACTTCAATATGGCAGGAGTAAGAGCTTGTAGACCTCAATATGGCAGGAGTGGGAGCTTGTAGACCTCAATATGGCAGGAGTAGGAGCTTGTAGACCTCAATATGGCAGGAGTAGGAGCTTGTAGACCTCAGTATGGCAGGAGTAGGAGCTTGTAGACCTCAATATGGCAGGAGTAGGAGCTTGTAGACTTCAATATGGCAAGAGTAGGAGCTTGTAGACCTCAATATGGCAGGAGTAGGAGCTTGTAGACCTCAATATGGCAGGAGTAGGAGCTTGTAGACCTCAATATGGCAGGAGTAGGAGCTTGTAGACTTCAATATGGCTGGAGTAGGAGCTTGTAGACCTCAGTATGGCAGGAGTGGGAGCTTGTAGACCTCAATATGGCTAGAGTAGGAGGTTGTAGACTTCAATATGGCAGGAGTAGGAGCTTGTAGACTTCAATATGGCAGGAGTAAGAGCTTGTAGACCTCAATATGGCAGGAGTGGGAGCTTGTAGACCTCAATATGGCTAGAGTAGGAGGTTGTAGACCTCAATATGGCTGGAGTAGGAGCTTGTAGACCTCAATATGGCAGGAGTAGGAGCTTGTAGACTTCAATATGGCAGGAGTAAGAGCTTGTAGACCTCAATATGGCAGGAGTGGGAGCTTGTAGACCTCAATATGGCTAGAGTAGGAGGTTGTAGACCTCAATATGGCTGGAGTAGGAGCTTGTAGACCTCAATATGGCAGGAGTAGGAGCTTGTAGACTTCAATATGGCAGGAGTAAGAGCTTGTAGACCTCAATATGGCAGGAGTAGGAGCTTGTAGACCTCAATATGGCAAGAGTAGGAGCTTGTAGACCTCAATATGGCTGGAGTAGGAGCTTGTAGACCTCAATATGGCAGGAGTAGGAGCTTGTAGACTTCAATATGGCAGGAGTAAGAGCTTGTAGACTTCAATATGGCAGGAGTAAGAGCTTGTAGGTCCCAGGATGGCAGGGATATTAGTAAGTCCTCAGGATGGTGAAAGTATGAGCTTGTAGGCCATGGAGGATGGCTTAGGTGTGAGTTTGTAGACACGTTGTCTTGTATAATGAATGTCTGTGCATATATTTTATTAAGACTTGAAAATAAACCCACCTTTAATGTATACATCAATAAATTATTTAACAGGGAAAAGTAGACACTTGATCATTTGAAACCTCAAGTCAGCTACTTGATTATAAACAGTTGTAAAACATACTTTTCTGCCATGCCGTGGAAACACGTGAAATAGTCGGGAAAGCTGGCTTTGCTGCTGAGGAACGACAGAGACAGGTCTATCCAGTATCTCGAAGCCAGTATGCAAATGATGTGTGTGAGAAAAGCTTACAGGAAACTGGCTGCTACACAGGAAAGATGATCCTGTTCAAAACACGATCAGGCTGTTATTTATTACATTACGGGGTCATTTCTAATTCTACAGACAGGTTTGTATTCATTTTGTTACGTTTTTTTAGACACTGTAAACAGTAACCCAGACATTTTGCTATATCCCTATTGCAAGAAAGCGGAGTGGAAAAATTCCTGGAATGATAACTGTACAAGGAAATGTTCTCCTCGATGCTTTCAGTGTCTTCCTAGTGTTCATGGCCAAAGTAACATCGTATATTATAGTGTCTCCGCTAACTGTACACGGTCAGTGAAACATCCAGGTTAGAGTGAAATCAATTTAAATAGCATTGTATAATTACTAAAAAAAAATCAAATAAAAGTGAAACTCTCCGCTAAAGCTAGCTAAGCTTATTTAATATGCTATTAAATGAGCAAACCAGCTAGTGTTGCGTAAAGCTAGCTAAGCTTATTTAATATGCTATTAAATGAGCAAACCAGCTAGTGTTGCGTACATAAATAGCGACGCGTAAAGAACCGCGGAGATAACGGTGCCATTAAATGAAAATGAATCAATTATTTAATTAAATATAGCATCTCGCTAGCATTACACAGCATTACAGTATAGAGTTGTGACTGAAGTAGCTAAACATAGATAGCTAAATAATTCAAACCGGGAATGTCCTCAGCTGGATTATATCGTATATCTTGCAGAGGTTTTTCTATCACGTCGGACACTAAAAGACTGAAGTAAAACAGGAAATAAACGACACTATGCAAAGTCAGTTCTAGTACACGACACCGTAGCCAGGCCGTATTTGAATCCTATTTGTGTCCTAAATAGATAGTAGATTGTATCATGTCATAAGCTATTTTTTCTTCTGATGGCGGATGGATTTGGTTTACGTCAAAAAGCCACGGTGGCACCAGAGGATTATGGGATATAACGGTAGATGCCTGTGGGATTCATATCCGTGGAACATGGTGCAGAATATAGATTTGTGTAAACTGAGACACACACACACACACAATCAGGGTTGGGGTTTTTATTAACGACCGCAACCAAGACAACATCACAACAAATACACGAGCTCTGGGAGCGAACGTGTCTGACCTTTAATACGTCCATTTCACACGATGTTTATGGCTCAGGAAGGAGCGCTCGCTGCATCCCCTGGACTATACGATTCTTTATTTACACAGCAAAGCATTTGCATGCATGCTTTATTGATCTTTTTTTTTTTTTGCATTAGCCTGATTGTAAACAACCCATTTGTTAACGTATTTATTTTTCTGTATCTATCTGCTCCAAATATCTGTATTTGAATTTAAACACAGAACAGATTTTAAACGTTTTATTTCATATGAACCCTACCACTGACAGTTCCTCAACCTCAGCTACATCAGTCCAGTTTAGAATCGGTCTCAGAAAGGTATGTACACGGTACTGTTTATTAAATCCGGCTCACTGATTGTACCGGATTTCACAAAATATAACCATACTAGTAGCCTAACGGACTCCAGTGTGACCCCGACCGGGCAGAGACTAGCGATGCTGTAGATGCACTGCGCATCGTGTTCAGGATTTCTGCTTCTTTCTTTCTCCAGCGAGCTTTGGACAGAGAGTAATACATCTTCCACAGTGAAGCGACATGTGTATCGCCGACCCTGACAGAACACACACACACACACACACACACACACACACACACACACTCACTGCTCAGTGAATCTGCAAAAAGCTGATTACAGCGTGCGTCACAGCAGGCTCCGGTTTCTTTTATGCATCTCTCTCTCACTCCCCTCTCTCTCTCTACTCTCTCTCTCTACTCTCTCTCACTCCCCTCTCTCTCTCTCTCTTACTCTCTCTACTCTCTCTCACTCCCCTCTCTCTCACTCCCCTCTCTCTTTACTCTCTCTCAACTCCCCTCTCTCTCTACTCTCTCTCACTCCCCTCTCTCTCACTCCCCTCTCTCTTTACTCTCTCTCTCTACTCTCTCTCTCAACTCCCCTCTCTCTCTACTCTCTCTCACTCCCCTCTCTCTCTCTACTCTCTCTCTCTTACTCTCGCTCACTCCCTCTCTCTCTACTTTCTCTCTCTTACTCTCTCTATCTCTCTCTCCTCTCTCTCTCTTACTCACTCTCTCTCTCGCGCTCTCTTACTCTCTCCCCCCTCTCTCACTCCCTCCTTTCTCTCTCTTACTCCCCCCTTACTGTCTCTCTCTTATTCTCTCCCCCTCCTTTCTCGCTCCCTCTCCCTCTCCCCCTCTTACTCTCTCTTCCCCCTCTCTCTCTTCCCCCCCCTCTCCCTCTCTCTCTCTCTCCCCCTCTTACTCTCTCTTCCCCCTCTCTCTCTCTTACCCCCCCTCTCCCTCTCTTACTCTCTCTCTCTCCCCCTCTTACTCTCTCTTCCCCCTCTCTCTCTCTTACCCCCCCTCTCCCTCTCTTACTCTCTCTCTCTCCCCCTCTTACTCTCTCTTCCCCCTCTCTCTCTCTTACCCCCCCTCTCCCTCTCTTACTCTCTCTCTCTCCCCCTCTTACTCTCTCTTCCCCCTCTCTCTCTCTTACCCCCCCTCTCCCTCTCTTACTCTCTCTCTCTCCCCCTCTTACTCTCTCTTCCCCCTCTCTCTCTCTTACCCCCCCTCTCCCTCTCTTACTCTCTCTCTCTCCCCCTCTTACTCTCTCTTCCCCCTCTCTCTCTCTTACCCCCCCTCTCCCTCTCTTACTCTCTCTCTCTCTCCCCCTCTTACTCTCTCTTCCCCCTCTCTCTCTCTTACCCCCCCTCTCCCTCTCTTACTCTCTCTCTCTCTCCCCCTCTTACTCTCTCTTCCCCCTCTCTCTCTCTTACCCCCCCTCTCCCTCTCTTACTCTCTGTCACCCCCCCCCCCCCGCTGCTGTTTGAGCTGTTAGACTCATCCCTCTCCTACACAAACACTGACACAACACAGAGACAAGCGGCTTATCAGTGAGGTCACGACCCCGTGGGACAGCGTGATCCTGTGAGCCCTTCCCCTGGCCTTCAAGGAAGAACAGACACTAGCTGGAGCGTTTTTTATTTACTATGATAGAGGCACTAGATGGTAACCTTCAATCCCTAAATATAGGGCTCAGCTCTTCCAAACAAATCTTTAAAGAGAGTAGGGACACTATCTAGTGCACATCTCACTGAAGTAAATAGGGACACTATCTAGTGCACATCTCACTGAAGTAAATAGGGACACTATCTAGTGCACATCTCACTGAAGTAAATAGGGACACTATCTAGTGCACATCTCACTGAAGTAAGTAATAACACTATCTAGTGCTAGGTAGTAAATATTAGGTAGTATCACGTGGTCCTCTCCTTGAAGTAAAGAGACACTAGGTACAGTATATAGTGCACATGTTTGGACTCACTGCCCCCTTCTGGCTGCCTCTGGAATTTCCCATCATGCTCTGGCACGTCCAGTGGAATGTTTTTTAACAGAGAAAGGTTTCCAGGTATTTACTGAGCATTTATCATCATTTAACATCTCACACACACACACACACACCCTTTTTAATAAAGATTTATTCCACAGGTCAGGCAAATATACATTTACATAATCAGTCCTCACCTCTCTCTCTCTCTCTGCTGATGTGTCTCAAGTTAAATAACTCGAGTTCAAGACACACACACACACACACACACACACACACACACACAAAGTTTATTTCTGAATTTAAAAGAAAAAAATACTGATATAGTATAAGAACAATGACAATAACAATAATTATTTCTCATAACAATACTCAAACATCGTAATGCTTTTCCGAGTTTCGTCTCTAAATCAGTCACGCAGTCTTTAAGGTGCAGCACGAAGACCCCGGGTGACGTCGAGGATGAAACCGAACACCGCTGCACCACCACACGCAGTGAGAAAGACAGAAAACACTGTTGTTGTTGTTGTTGTTGTTTTTTCTTATATGTTACGTTAAGTAAGATGAAGGTCCACGTCTTTCTGTCTTTCAGTCTTTCAGTTAAAGCGGTCGCTCTGACGGTTTGGCACACACACTCTCCCCGTACACGGCGTCCAAGCCTCGTCCCATTCCTCACAGCACCTCTGCAGGACACGAGAGAGATAACACGCTCAGTAAATACACATACACACACCACCCTGGTTCACTGAGATCACAAATAAAGAGGAGAACGTCACAATAAGTCGTTTACAGTCGTGCGTATTTGCGTAAAATCCGGGATTAAACACGACGTTGTTTCTCGTTTGTTAAACGAAGCGCTGTTAAAGTCGAATCTAAATCGACGTTTCGCGGCTAGCAGGATGAATACGTCAGCCGTAGGGTTATCCGTTCTGATGACATCAGTCTGCACTTCAGAATCTTGTCAGATGTTCTGTCCAATCAAACACTCTCTAGAATCTGTCCCGCCCACAATGTTTTATAAAAATCCACGGTGCACCTGTCCTTAGTCCGGGGGGGGGGGGGGGGATGTGAGGTAAGCTAAACCAGTGCTGCTCAACCAGGGCTCGGCGGACCCCTAGTGGTCCATGGCGTAATTGCAGGTGGTCGGTGGGAAAGTTTTTTAAATGTTTAAATATTTAATATATCTATAGGTTTGTTTAATGTATCAAAATATATTCAAATATATCATACGTCCATCAAATGTAAGAACAATTTAAGATATGTTTTAAAATGAGCCAATCTGGTTATTCACGAATATCACGTTAGCTGAGCTGACGATTAATTTTACATTTATTTACAAATGTAATGATAATTTGCAAAAACCTGTGAGCGGTAGACAAGTTCAAGTAACACGCCGACGGATAAAATAAACAAAAGATCATTCAGAGAGAATTAAATTAAATGTCACACCAACAATAAAATGTAAAAGAATAAAATCTTGAAATGTTTTTGTTTCAGTGTTTAAATGTCCAATGTTAATAGTATTCAGGTTGAATATTAATAAAATAAAGTAACATATATAGAAATGACTATAATTGCTGTGGATTGAGGGGGTCCTTGTGGATTGTTCGAAATACGCTAGGGGTCCAGAGCTCACAACAGGTTGAACCACTGAGCTAAACGCTATTGGCTATGTACAAAAGGGGAGGAGACACTCGATATGTCCCGCCCCGCCCTGACTTCCCGTTTCGGTGGAAATGACGTCGACAGGCGAAATGATGCTGTGCGTTTCGAGACGCTTTAAATAAAGCGAACAACTTCATCGAGGAGCCGAGCAGGTGTTTACTATAACCGTCGTAAACGTTTGCACCTGCTACATGCTGAGGCTTCATCGGCCCCGCCTTCATCATGAAGGGCTCTCCTCCCTCGAAGGCCAAGATCGGGTCGGTCGCCATGCCGCTCTGCGATTGGCCCTGCCCGTTGCTGTTACTGCTGCTGTGATTGGTCAGCTGGATGATCTCCTCGAAGTCAGCAGGCTCTCCGTTGGAGGACAGGCCGTTGTGGTGTTTGGTGTCCTGGACACCGTTTACCACAGGAGCAGGGTTCCAGGACACGGGGCTGAGAGGAGACACGGTACAGAGACGGGTTTAACGTGTGTCTGCTTCGTCAGTGCTTTATAAACTCTACGGAGTCATAAACACGTCTTTAATACAAGATTAATATAAACTACTTTACCGTACATACTGCACTATAATACATACATGCACATTTGTACATGTGTTTAAGCTAGCTCTGCTACTCCAGTAATCACGGTATAATATTATAGGATAATACAGGAAGTGGGTTTTTATTGAAGTAAAATATTCTAAAATATTGTACATGTTTATGATTATGGCAAAAAAAAAGCTACAACACGTTATACTGGATTAAAGGTCCGATAATCCGGTAAACTACAGTGCGTTAAATTCCCAGATTCTGAACTGAATTTATTATAAATAATAAATAAGTACTGTAAAACCGAGGACGAGAGAAACGAACATCGGTGATTTCAATAATTAATGAATATGCGTAAATATGATTCCGAAGTTTGCAAGGAAAAAAGAAATTCCTGGCCCGGGATTAATTCACCCGGCACTACGCTACGTCTCCGTTAGACTCGGCACATAACGTGTGTATATAAACCACAGTGTGTATAAACTCCCAACGTAAACAGCGCATCGTTTACCTCGCTTTCACCTCTCCCTGTGATCGGTTTAAACCCGGAGTGCTGTTGTTGTGACTGACTGACGGATTCAGGGCAGTGACAGAATCTGCAAAAAGATTCAATAAAAAAAAAATGTATGTATATAAACATGGACTAAATATTTAGTATTGTCAGCTTATTATTGTTTAATAGCACAGTAGTAGTAAAAATCCTGGATGGGGTCCCGTTTCACTTGAATGAATAAATGAATAAATGAATAAATGTACTCCTACATTAGGAACAAGAGGTAATACAGGGAGGAGGATATTTTTGGAAAGTTGTTGAACTCATTGTAGACATTTCCTTATACCGTGACACCGGTTAAGGAGAGTGAAGGCTGGTGTATACTTCTGTGTTGAAGCATGTTTATGGGTAATCGCACCACACAGAGATAGAGATCGACCGATAATCGTTTCCCCCGATATTTAAGCGTTTTTCCGTAATCGGTGATCGGTTTTGTAATATCAGATCCACCGATGAATGCTGCCATCTAGTGCGCGTTTTGAGAACTGCAGCGCAGGAATGCTATCGCGGCACTGAATCTGAATACAGGTAAAGTATGCTTGCTTTGCTTTAATGAATAAGCTTTATTTAACATAACAGCCATTCATGTACAAATGACATTATGTTTATCAAGTATCAAACTGATCAAATATTTCTTATTATAAGATTACAATAAACCAAATATTAAATTCTAGACATTAGTACTCATTTGTCATTTTTTCATTTCTTATTGTCTTCTGTCCGTTCCTCCTTTCTGCACTGAAACCCGAGACTTTCAGGCAGTTTTTCATTTCCTGCCCCCTATTAGACACGTGAAAGTATGACACAGAAGTAAAAACCAGGCCTGTAGTCTCGTAACCAGTGTGTGTGTGTGTGTGTGAGACTCTGACAGTCACTGAGCTAAACTAAGCAGTTAAAACAGGTAGAAGAAGTAAAAGAGAGCCAGCTTACTCGTGTCTTTGCCGTTGAGCTGCGCTGGAGATCTGGCCTCCTTCTGCAGTGAACCAGAGAAGATTATTAAAGTTTAAATATCCAGGAATGATTAAAGGGCCGGGCGATAGGATTATATAATATCAGTATCGTGATAGATCGTGTCACAACACACTTTTCAGAGATATCATCAGTATTCTGTAACATCTATAAACTCCTGTTGGGAGCAGACGATTACCACGAGTACTTTTGTCCTACTGCTCTATATATAAATCTCTAAAAAAAAAACCCAAAACAAACCCAATAGCAACATTTTAAATATTTTAGCAATAAACGTAACTAACAATTTTGATGACAACTGATTTACACCCGTGTGGTTTGAGAGTCAGAGTTGAACTTAGACATCTTTTGAGCTTTTGGAAAATGCTCGTTTCTGATTGGCTGATGGATAGACACGTGATACTTCCTGTAACTATGGCGACGAGGAATGAATGACAAACATGTTCGGGGAAAAAACCCCCCGAGTTATTTATATTGTGTTTTAATGTTAATGTGGAATTTTGGAGCTCACCTTGTCTCCTGTGTCGCTCTTACGGGTTCTCTTCATGATCTCCTCCAGACGCTGCACGCACACACACGCACACACACACGCACACACACACACACGCCACGGTTAATTTAATGTCCGGTTTGTTCCAGACATTATCTAACACTATTCTCAGTCTCTCACCTTCTTCCTCTCCAGACGTTCCTGCTCCTCTTTCTGAAAGTGCTTCTCTCTCTCCAGCCTCTGACGCTCCGCCTCCTCTCGAGCCTTCGACTCCGCCTCCTCTCTCTGAAAAATAAACAGACAAGATAAAGAGAGGTCCACGATTTCTCCGCAAGTCGTAAAAGTCCGAAACAATGAACCACTAAAGTGCAACTTCGACCAGACGTGGTATGGGCATTTCCTCATCCTGCCAGCAGGTGGAGTCAGAGTTCTACACCTGCCTCTTTTTCATTCATTTCATTACTTATCTAAGCGTTTTCTCACTAATACTTTAAGAGCATACAGCCATATGAGTCACATGAGAAACACTAAAACACTGGTTATTCATGCGCCTGTTCTAATATGTTATCGTTTCAATGGTAACAGCTCGTTCACAGGGACTCGTACGGCAGCGACGGACCCACGTGATCGAAGTCTAATAACAAATGAATCTAAACAAAAAATGTGTCCTTCTTTAACAAGCATAGACTCTGAAGTTTTCTGTGTACCCCTTGTCCTTCTCTCTCTTTCCATCTCTCTCTCTCTGTCCCTTTGTCCTTCTCTCTCTTTCCATCTCTCTGTCCCCTTGTCCTTCTCTCTTTCCATCTCTCTCTCTGTCTCCTTGTCCTTCTCTCTCTTTCCATCTCTCTGTCCCCTTGTCCTTCTCTCTTTCCATCTATCTCTCTCTGTCCCCTTGTCCTTCTCTCTCTTTCCATCTCTCGTTCATCGTCCCCTTGTCCTTCTCTCTCTATTTCTCTGTCCCCTTGTCCTTCTCTCTCCCATCCTCTTCCCACTCTCTCTCTTTTCATCCCTTCTTTATCAAATGGTGTATTCTATTCCATCTGCTTTTTATGTCCTTTTTCTCTCACCCCCCCCTCCCCCCTATCCATCCCCCTGTAGGAGTGTGAGGGAGAGATGGGCCTTTCACACTGCTCATGGCTATTCTCTGTGTGCTGATTTAATGCAGCTCGCTGCGCCCTGCTTTCCCATTAAACTGAATCCTACAGAAAACAAAAGCAGAAGAAAGAGAAGAGAGAGAGAGTGCACTTTGTGCTGTGCACATAAAGAGGAGCTGTTCGTGAAAATCATGACGACGAAACACTGCAGATCTGCACGCAGCATTCCTGTGGAATAATGACGTACAGGTTCTCCTTTCCCACGGCACTCACCTGTTTCTGGAGACGCACGTTCTCCTCCTGCTCGGCCCGGGCTCTCTCCTGCGCCTCCTTCTCCTCCTGCAGACGCTGTCGCTCTGCCATTAACCTCTGCTCCTCCTCCCTGCGCCTCCTTTCCTCCTCCTCACGCTGAGCACGCTCCTCCTGTAGAGCTCTGAGAGGAAACACACACACATATATAAACAGAAAAATAAACACACGTTATATACATATAGCGAAAAATAAACTATAACAAGGCATCAATGTATAAAGAGTCACAGCAGATAATAAGCATACAGTACTGAATAATTACAAACCTAACATCTATATCATATTAAAAGAGATATGTATTAACTGATCATTTAATGCGAAGACTGGGTGAGGCCTTTACATTATTTACGACTGTAGTCTGCATGCAGATTTAATACACATTGGGGCACATTCAAATAAAACATTCACAAATTCATACGAAACACTCTCACATTCAAATAAAGCTCTCACAAATTCATATGAAACACTCTACCATTCAAATAAAACACTCAAATTCATATGAAACACTCTCACATTCAAATAAAACACTCAAAAATTCATACGAAACACTCTCACATTCAAATAAAACACTCAAAAATTCATATGAAACACTCACATTCAAATAAAACACTCACAAATTCATATGAAACACTCACATTCAAATAAAACACTCACAAATTCATATGAAACACTCACATTCAAATAAAACACACAAATTCATATGAAACACTCACATTCAAATAAAACACAAATTCATATGAAACACTCTCACATTCAAATAAAACACTCACAAATTCATATGAAACACATTCAAATAAAACTCTCACAAATTTATATGAAACACTCTCACATTCAAATAAAATTCTCACAAATTCATATGAAACACTCTCACATTCAAATAAAACACTCACAAATTCATATGAAATGCTCACATTCATATGAAACGCTCTCACATTTATATAAAACGCTCTCACATTCATATGAAACGCTCTCACATTCACACAAAACACTCACAAATTCATATAAAACACTCACAAATTCATATGAAATGGTCACATTCATATGAAACGCTCTCACAGTTATATAAAACACTCTCACATTCATATAAAATGCTCTCACATTTATATAAATGCTCTCACATTCACACAAAACACAAATTCATATAAAACGCTCACAAATTCATATAAAACGCTCTCACATTCACACAAAACACTCACAAATTCATATGAAACGCTCTCACATTTATATAAACCGCTCTTACATTTATATAAAATGCTCTCACATTCATATAAAACGCTCACAAATCCGTATGGAATGCTCTCACATACATATAAAACGCTCACAAATTCATATGACACGCTCTTACAGTCATATTAAACGGTCTCACATTCATATAAAAACGCTCAAAAACCTGTATGAAACTCTCACATTTATATAAAACGCTCACAAACCTGTATGAAACGCTCACATTTATATAAAACGCTCTCACGTTTATATAAAACACTCACAAACCTGTATGAAACGCTCACAAATTCATATGAAACACATTCAAATGAAACGCTCTCACATTCATATAAAATGCTCTCACGTTCACATATTGCTCTTGAATTCACATGAAATGCTGTTCATTCATATGAAATGTTCTCACATTCACATAAAAAGCTCTAACAGCCGTACAAAATGCTGTCACATTCACATAAAACACTCTCACATTTGCATAAAATACTCACATGCACATAGAAACATTCACATTCACATAAATGTTCTCATTTTCACACAAAACACACTCATATTCATGTAAAACATTTGCATAAAACGCTCTCACATCCACATACAACGCTCACATTTACATAACATCCTCTCACATTCACATAAAATCCTCTCACATTCACATAAACTCTTCTCACATTCACATAAATCCTCTCACATCCACATACAACGCTCACATTTACAGAACATCCTCTCACATTCACATAAACTCTTCTCACATTCACATAAAATCCTCTCACATTCACATAAACTCTTCTCACATTCACATAAATCCTCTCACATCCACATACAACGCTCACATTCACATAAAATCCTCTCACATTCACATAAAATCCTCTCACATTTGCATAAAATCCTCTCACATTTACATAAAATACTCACATGCGCATAAAACATTCACAATCACATAAATGCTCTCATTTACACAAAACACACTCATATTCATGTAAAACATATGCATAAAATGCTCTCACATCCACATACAATGCTCACATATACATAACATCCTCTCACATTCACATAAAATCCTCTCACATTCACATAACATCCTCTCACATTCACATAAAATCCTCTCACATTCACGCTCGATTTCCTTCAAAACACTCAAGTTCATGTAAAACATTTGCATAAAACGCTCTCACATCCACATACAACGCTCACATTTACATAACATCCTCTCACATTCACATAAAATCCTCTCACATTCACATAAACTCTTCTCACATTCACATAAATCCTCTCACATCCACATACAACGCTCACATTTACAGAACATCCTCTCACATTCACATAAACTCTTCTCACATTCACATAAAATCCTCTCACATCCACATACAACACTCACATTCATATAAAATCCTCTCACATTCACATAAATCCTCTCACATCCACATACAACGCTCACATTCACATAAAATCCTCTCACATTCACATAAAATCCTCTCACATTTGCATAAAATCCTCTCACATTTACATAAAATACTCACATGCGCATAAAACATTCACAATCACATAAATGCTCTCATTTACACAAAACACACTCATATTCATGTAAAACATATGCATAAAATGCTCTCACATCCACATACAATGCTCACATATACATAACATCCTCTCACATTCACATAAAATCCTCTCACATTCACATAACATCCTCTCACATTCACATAAAATCCTCTCACATTCACGCTCGATTTCCTTCAAAACACTCAAGTTCATGTAAAATGTGCTAACACTCACATAAAATGCTAACTTTCACACAAAATGCTCATATTCACATAAAACTCTCTCTTTCCCATAGACCACTTTCACACTGACACAAAACACTCTCACATTCTCTCCCAGGTTCTCCCACCTGTTTCTCTGCTCCTGCTCCAGTTTCTCCTGCTCCTCTCTCTCTCTCTGCTCTCGAGCTTGCCGTCGTTTCTCCGCCAACGCTCGGGTCGCCTCCTCCGGGTCTGTAGTACCTGCCATCGTCTTGGTAATGGGAGGGGTGGAGTCAGGTGGAGGAGTGGGTGTGGGCTCTGGAGTCTGAGGAGCTGCTGTGATTGGCTGGGTGGCAGGAGCCGGTGTCACCGGAGAGGCGGAGACTGTGATGGCAGGAACTGAAATGATAACATTAGAGAGGAAATTGAGCATTAAACGACTAAATGTCACTACAATTCTTTTGATATCATGGCTTTCCAAATCCCTTCCACTTATCACTTCCTGATAAGTTCTCCTCTGAACATTAGCCCCGCTGATCAGACTCACTCTTGGCGTCTTTAGCAGGTCCGGTTTCAGCCGGCTGTTCTTTCTTCGTCTCGGTCACGGTGACGGTGCTCACGGCGGGGGCCTGCACTCGGGCCGGGGTCTGTGCGCGGCGGGGGCGGGTTTTAGTGGCAGAAGGAGTTCGTCCTGAGGAGGAGGAGGACGGGGGTTTGGGGGACACGGCAGGACTGGGGGACAGGGGACGACTCCTGGGGGGCGCTGGGGAGGAAACTCGACCCTTGGGTTTAACATTGGTGCTGAAAAAAAAAGAAGAACGAGAGAAAAAAGTAAAGATTGTTATAAGTGAATATTCTATAATATGACCTTAACAATCTTTATCATTTTAACACTCAACGACATCTTATCAATTACAGCTTATTTACTGACGCATATTACAGTAAACTAATTCCACACAAATAACGAAGAATTCATATTGAAGAACAGCAGTAATAATAGTGTCCATCCCATAATAGACTCTTACTGAAGATGTGTTTAACCTTTGTGTAGATTAATATCTGTTTGTTGACACACCTGAGCTCAGGTTTGGGACGTGTGATCGACTCGGACTGTCTCTTCTTCTGCACTTTCTCTTTAGTGATGGCGTTCTTCTCTTTTTCATTCTCTCTCTCCTTGTCCTTCTTCTCCTTCTTAGCCTGTCAAAAGCAAAGTGTTCGTTTGTAAGTGTGCGTACCTGTAGAGGTATGTGTGTGTGTGTGTGTGTGTGTGTGTGTGTGCGTGTATGAGTATGTGTTTGTGTGTATGTATGTGTATGTGTGTGTGTGTATGAGTGTATAAGTGTGTGTGTGTGTATGTGTGTGTGTGTATGTGTGTGTGTGTGTGTGTATGAGTGTGCGTGTATGTATGTGTGTGTGTGTGTACCGGTGCAGAGTTGCGTCTGCGTTGGCGCTGTGTGATATCCGGTGTGCTGGAACTCCAGCGGTCTGCGCTGTGCTGGTGGGTGCAGGCAGCTAACGGAGACGCAGATGGAGAACGGGAACACTGATCTGAGAACACACACACACACACACACCATCACACACACACACCATCACAGTTATTCATCCTGATTATCTACATTAGCTATATAAGCAGACTGAATTGACACTGATCTGAGATCAGACTCAGTAACTGTGTTTATCAGTTTGTCAATATAATCAGTTTACTGAGCTGAAAACTGATCAGAGATCAGACTCAGTAACACTGTGTTTATCAGTTTGAACGTATAATCAGAGTTTACAGCTGATCTAAGTTCAGATTTAAACTCTACCAGATGTTTATTATTTTATCCTATTATACACAACTTTGAGCAGATGACTGGTCTGTTGTCAAACTGTTAATCACACAATCTGAAGATTAGATTTTTTAATTTGATTAATTATGCAAATTAATGCATACTTAATTAGAGAGACTCATTTGCATAAGTACATGCCATTTTTTTAAAAAGCTTCAAACACAAAAATGCTTGTGTATGTGTATGTGTGTGTGAGTGTGTGTGTATGTGTGTGTGCGTGTATGTGTGTGTGTGTGTGTATAAGTGTATGTGTATGTGTATGTGTGTGAGTGTGTGTGTTACACTCACGAGCGTCGCTGCTGTTCAGGAGCGTGGCGGCGCTGCGGCTTCTGGCCAGGAAGGACAGCGTCGGGGTCATGAGTCTCTCCACGATGCGACTCTCCCACGGGCTCAGGCGCAGGCTACGAGCTGTCAGGAGAGGGCGCTGTTAGTCACCCCACACATACACACACACACACACACACACACACACACACACACACACCCCAACTCGCATTCTTCCAACCGGCATGCCAGCTGAATTTAGTATACACTTCTGAGTACCACAAGATTTGCAAAGAAAGTGTCAGGAAAACTTTTACAGTCGCAAAACATATGATGGAAACTATTATGTGAAACCTAAATGTTGAATTATTATTATTCCTTCTTTTTTTTTTAGATATAATTTTTAATAAGAAATAAGTAAAAATCTGCATTTTATTGCACTGTTAAACTAAACTGTTAATTTTCCATAACAAAAACAAAACAATTACATAATATTTCGGATTTATACTTGTGCAACCTTTTACTTGTGTGATGAGTAAATGTTTTTACAGTAAAATTGTAAATTCCAGGTTATTATAATATAAGAAAGGTATAAAAAAACCCGAATTCTAACGTCTTCATTAGACAAAGAAAAATGGATAAAACTAGAGAGATTTGATTAATTTATCAGCTTTCTGTTCAGTTTTAGCTGAATAAAATGGCCGTAAAATGAGCAAATACAAGATAACTTAGATATGACTCCGTATTTTTGTCTGAAGATTAAAACTGAATCCAGAGTAGTTGTCAAAATTGCCATTTTAATTGTGAAATTGATATCACGTGATCATATTGCTCATACTGTTCTCCACAGGAAGTGTGATAAACACTCAGAGCTCCTCGAACACACACTACACCAGTGTTCTTCATTAAATATTCATTTCCATTAGACCACCTTGTTCTCCTTGTCCACACTAGCATGGATGTATTTATTAGAAGCTTTCCATCAAACATGGCATTTTTGCATCATTTTAAATAAGTTGCCCAATCAGAGTGAAACACTGAGAGGATAAAAACGGGGCACGAGTCCGACGGTTTCCTCAGTTTAACCCTAAGCTAAAGAAATGTCCAGACTGCTGCTCTTTTCAAAATAATACATTCAGGAGGAAAATATTCTCGTTGAAGGAGCGGTGTGTAAGTCTGATGACGCCCCTCGCCTCTGCTGAGACTACACATTCAGTTTCCTTTAAAACCAAAAGGAGTGGAGCTAAACAGCTCTGTTCTAATAGTGGGTGGAGCTAAGCAGCTCTGAACAGTGGGTGGAGCTAAGCAGATCTGAACAGTGGGTGGAGCTAAGCAGATCTGAACAGTGGGTGGAACTAAGCAGCTCTGGACAGTGGGTGGAGCTAAGCAGATCTGAACAGTGGGTGGAGCTAAGCAGCTCTGGACAGTGGGTGGAGCTAAGCAGCTGTGGACACTGGGTGGAGCTAAGCAGCTCTGAACAGTGGGTGGAGCTAAGCAAATCTGAACAGTGGGTAGAGCTAAGCAGCTCTGGACAGTGGGTGGATCTAAACAGCTCTGCTTTAACAGTGGGTGGAGCTAAGCAGCTCTGAACATTGGGTGGAGCTAAGCAGCTCAGTTCTAAAAATGGGTAGAGTTAAGCAGCGCTGTCCTAACTGTGGGTGGAGCTAAGCAGCTATGTCCTAACAGTGGGTGGAGCTAGTTTCTGTGATGATTTCTTGAAAGGATAATTACAGGGGTAGAAACACTTAAACATCACAAATGGATGGTTTTTATTAGGAAATATAATCAGCTTATGCCTTATACAGCCTTTCTCTCTCTGTACACACACACACACACACACACACACACCGACTGTACTTTAAAAACAAATGATCCGTGTCTACGCAGGAGCAATAAACCTATTCAAGGTCATCAGCTATGGGCTGGTATACTGCACAAACCTCTGTTGCTAAGCAACGACTGGGTCCTCCCCCCCTTCACTGCGGCAAGACATCCAGCGGAGACGCTGTACCTGAGTGCCACCTTCTCGTATTCAGTATGTATTAAAGTGGACTTTAAAATAACATCAAATCAATGCAGAAATACAATGTTCTCTTATTCTGTTATTTATAAACATGTAAGCAACCACAAAAGAACCTGTTACTTAATAAATAAACCGGTGTAAACGCATGTAGAGAACCGCATGTCGTAATTTCTACTGCTACAACAGCACAGTTGAATTCTGGAATCTGATTGGTCAGAAGGCGTGCATTAATTTAGTATAACAGCACGGCGGTAACGTGAGCGATAGGTTTATATTAATGCGCCTGGTTTAATACGTCATAGTTTCTATAGCAACAGCTCATACACAGAGACTTGCACGACAGACACGCCGCATAATCTACTAAACGGATCTGTTGTTAATGGTTGATGTGGTGATGTGTTTTTTGTGCGGAGACGTTTATTCTCAGGTGTCAGCGCTTTGTAACAGTCACGGAAAAGGACAGAGGGGTTTCCGCGTTCAGGTTTCTCGCGTTTCGTTTTTGTTTTTGAGAGAGAGAGAGATGTTGGTGAGGGATGCACAAACATGTCTCGGCTAAAGGGAACATCATGGATATTTGATTCTTGCCCTGAACGTCTTCATCTCTTTAGATGGAAATTTTTGTTCTGTTTTGAGTACTCGGAGCTTATTAATCAAACGTCAGGGAGCATGTTATTAATCCTCAGTGACATCCCAGTTCCTTGTTAATTCATAATTCAGCCACAGTCACATTCTAGCTGCACCAACACAGCACACCACACAAAGCGGATGAGGGACGACCCAAAACAAACACCACGGTGGAAAAGGAAGTGACGTGTGAAAATAAAAAAACAACAACATCAAAACAACAGAAACAAAGAGCACCACCACCACCACCACCACAAAGAGCCAGCCATATCACTGATAAACCACCACCACAAGCCATGAAGATTAGGAAAACATGATGAAAGGAACTCAAAATTACCCACAATGCAACACAGGGAGAAAGGGGTTGATTGTGAGAATGACTACTGATCACCAGGCACAGGCAGGCAGGCAGGCAGGCAGGTCACCAGAAACAACGGATTTACAGGGGAAAAAATGATTTTTAAATAAAGATGGAGTCTGAAGGAGGGGGAGGTGGGATGGGACACGTACGCCACTCGAGCTTACTTCGTTTGGGCGAGTTCCACAGCGTCGCTGACGACTTGGACAGCCTGTTGCTAATGACAGGTTCTGTCTGCCGCGGCAGGTTTACGGTGGAGGACGAGCATCTGCCTGCACCAGAGAGAATGCCACATACACACACACACACACACACACACACGCACACATGTTCACAGAGGAACCCAGAGATTCATATTGAAGGAAGGAAACTGATCCGGTGTTGGAGCTACGCCAGCAGGACGTCCTGGAAGCTGACTCAGTCTCGTCCTAATACTGCCTGTAACACTTCCACTTCTTACTCAGAAGCGTACCAGATATCACTATGTACATACGATCATGTGTTCACTTAAATATTCTACAAGAACAGCCCACTTTTCTGATATTCGCCACTTCAGAAGCTGAACCCACGAAAGTACAGGATAGTAATTGATGCTATGTGTATTTATAGTGTAAAATACTTTTCTTATGATTTCACCAGCATATACCTGAGGTCAATGCTGATCTTCCCAACATATTTGTCCTATTTTCACTGTCTTTATAAAAGACTTAGACCTATGTGCTAACTAAATTGACCTCAGTTGTTATTTATATAGTTAAATATAGCTAAGAACTGATGTAAATTTAGCTAGAAATTTAGTTAAACAGCTGTTTAGTCATGCTACGTTTTTGTCTTAGGAATTGACCAGCACATCTGAGATAAATGTTGATCTTCCCCACATTATTCTTCTATTTTCACTGTCTTATTAGCTAAATATAACTAATAACTGATGCGCATTTAACTAGCACATGGCTATCTAGTTACAGTAAACTTTTTCCTAGACATGTACCAACACATCTGAGGAAGATGTTGATCTTTCGAACATTTCTGTTCTATTTCCACTGCCTATTAGCTGACTATAGGTCATACTATGACTATATATAGATAATAACTGAGGTAAATGTAGCTATAGGTAACACTATGACTAAATATAGCTAATAGCTGAGGTAAATTTAGCTATAGGTCACACTATAACTATATATAGATAATAACTGAGGTAAATGTAGTTATAGGTAACACTATGACTAAACATAGCTAATAGCTGAGGTAAATTTAGCTATAGGTCACACTATGACTATATATAGATAATAACTGAGGTAAATGTAGCTATAGGTAACACTATGACTAAACATAGCTAATAGCTGAGGTAAATTTAGCTATAGGTCACACTATGACTATATATAGATAATAACTGAGGTAAATGTAGCTATAGGTAACACTATGACTAAATATAGCTAATAGCTGAGGTAAATTTAGCTATAGGTCACACTATGACTATATATAGATAATAACTGAGGTAAATGTAGCTATAGGTAACACTATGACTAAATATAGCTAATAGCTGAGGTAAATTTAGCTATAGGTCACACTATGACTATATATAGATAATAACTGAGGTAAATGTAGCTATAGGTAACACTATGACTAAATATAGCTAATAGCTGAGGTAAATTTAGCTATAGGTCACACTATGACTATATATAGATAATAACTGAGGTAAATGTAGCTATAGGTAACACTATGACTAAATATAGCTAATAGCTGAGGTAAATTTAGCTATAGGTCACACTATGACTATATATAGATAATAACTGAGGTAAATGTAGCTATAGGTAACACTATGACTAAATATAGCTAATAGCTGAGGTAAATTTAGCTATAGGTCACACTATGACTATATATAGATAATAACTGAGGTAAATGTAGCTATAGGTAACACTATGACTAAACATAGCTAATAGCTGAGGTAAATTTAGCTATAGGTCACACTATGACTATATATAGATAATAACTGAGGTAAATGTAGCTATAGGTAACACTATGACTAAATATAGCTAACAGCTGAGGTAAATTTAGCCATAGGTCACACTATGACTATATATAGATAATAACTGAGGTAAATGTAGCTATAGGTAACACTATGACTAAACATAGCTAATAGCTGAGGTAAATTTAGCTATAGGTCACACTATGACTATATATAGATAATAACTGAGGTAAATGTAGCTATAGGTAACACTATGACTAAATATAGCTAACAGCTGAGGTAAATTTAGCTATAGCTCACACTATGACTATATATAGCTAATAATTGAGGTGCATTTAGCTAGCACATGGCTGTTTAGTCAAACTAAGCATTTTCTTTTAAATTTACCAACACATCTTGATCTTCCCAAATTTTTAATTCTATTTCCACTATCTTATTAGCTAAGTATAGCTAATACCTGAGGTAAATTTAGCTAACATTTAGGTGCTTCATCATACTAAGGAATTTTATAAGGAATATACCAATACATCTGAGGTAAATGTTGATCTTCCCCCAAAGGAATTTCTATTTTCATTGTTTTATTAACTAAATATAGGAAACAACTGATGTACATTTAGTTAGGCCATTGTTGTGTAGTCAACACTTCTGAGGTAAACGTTGATCCACCCAACATTTCTGTTCTATTCTCACTCTCTAATGAGTTAAATATAACTAATACTTGAGGTAAATTTAGTTAGCACACAGTTGTTTGGTCATACTAAGCCTTTTCCTAGGAATTTATGAACACATCTGAGGTAAATGTTGATCTTCCCAGCATTTTCTTCCTCTTTTCACTTGTCTTTATATGTTTATGTTACCTTATACCTCAGTTGTCAGTCATATTTCCTCATTTTCCACCCTTGCTTTGGTGATTTTTTTTTTTTGGTTTGTGATTACCTTTAAACCAAATTCAAACCTGTTTTTTTTAATAATAATAATTTTAATAGCTGGTGTTGTTAACCTGTTGTCTAACTAGCTAACAAAACATGATATCAACTAGGTAACATTTTTTGTTGCTGTTTCGAAAAGGAATCTGCACCAAGAGTCTTAAAGTCTATACTCATTTCCTCACTTGATTCCTCACCCGCTGATTGTAAAAACCTCAGACAGGATTGCATTTTGTTTGCTAATAAATTATAAATTACTGATAATGCTCGACAAATGCCAACTTTACAAATAGATGAAAAGAAGGTTAGTTAGTTGTTTAGTATACCAACTTCCAGAAAAGTACTTCAGGGGGTCTAGTGCTAAAGAAACTTAATGTAAGCTAACAATGTATTGAAACAGCTCATACGATGGTGATGGGGTTACAACCAAGGGAAAAGCTTGAGGTATAGATGAGTGATAAGACAAAACTATGTATCACGATACACCAAGACATTCAGAAAAACTGTATTTTTGTAATCATTTACAAAAACACTATATTTAACGAGCAACTGGTAAAACCATTAGACCTCATTTATCAACCTGGTAACAAAATTGTTTTTGCAGGAGCATATACACAAAAAAAAAATGTATCATTCATGAAAATCCAGTTGGGAAAAATGTTCGTATCCTATGATTGCTCCTGAGTATGTGTACATTTAGGTATGGGGACTTAGATATGTGAACCTCGTCGGATTGGTTTTAAATCGTTTCATTTCTGATGAATTACTGCAGGTTACGCTGTTAAATGTAAATCGGTCGTGAACGCGCTTGATCATTTATACACGTGTGAGGACAAAGAAAATTAGCATTACGTAAACTTTTGTAAATCTGATGGCGTTTTCTTCTTCGCTTAGCCTATGAAAACATTTACACACAACTTTACTAGAAGATAAATGAGGCCCATTTTTCACAAACAGCCCCAGAATAGCATACTGTAAACACACATATCGCGATATCAATCTCATATCACAACAAACCTACACACACACACACACATCACCAAGCATATACAACAGCATTATGACCAGCACTATGACGTCACAGTGCCCTCTCACACACACACATCACCAAGCATATACAACAGTATTATGACCAGCATTATGACGTCACAGTGCCCTCTCTCTCACACACACACACACTACAACCACATCACTAAGCATATACAACAGCATTATGACCAGCATTATGACATCACAGTGCCCTCTCACACACACACTTACACACACACACATCACTAAGCATATACAACAGCATTATGACCAGCATTATGACATCACAGTGCCCTCTCACACACACACTTACACACACACACATCACTAAGCATATACAACAGCATTATGACCAGCATTATGACATCACAGTGCCCTCTCACACACACACTTACACACACACACACACACACACATCACCAAGCATATACAACAGCATTATGACCAACATTATGACGTCACAGTGCCCTCTCACACACACACTTACACGCTAATAAAAAATAGAATCTCAGCACTTATGTGTAAGAATCCACTGCAGTGACCTCCGTCTGTCTCTCCGAACTCTCACGCCTGATTTCATTTGGTGAAAAGGTTGAATCTAGAACCTTTACAGGCTCTTCGGTTTGTCCCTCTGAAGGAACATATAACGAGAATGGCTTTAGAAAGTTAACACCCAGTAAATATCCAAATAATCCAGGAGGAACCATCATTTCTAAGAATGTACTGTAGGGCCCCGCTCCATGGTGCTTTTTCGATGCCTCTTCCATCTACAGCAGGGGAACTGAACTGGTGGACAACGCTCTGAATGCAGACCCGGCAAAGTACTTCAGCGAACTGATCCAACTTGACGAAACTACCGTTGCAAATCCGGTAAATGTGTGAATAAAAAATAAAAACCAGCCGTAATTCAGTGAGGTTTATCCAATCACGTGCATTTGCGTAATTTATTCAGCTAAAGGCAGCTCGTCGGCCCAGAGACCAGCTACAGGTCAAGAGACATTAGCTCAGAAAGAGAAGAGTTTCACAGAGTTTTAATTTTGTTTAACTTCTTGGGTTTAGATTAGCGAGCTGACGGCATGGCTTGTTTAAAAATACGTCTCTCAGAGTCCATGGTGCTAGTCCAACGTCTTAACGTGAAAGCAGCACTACAAAAAAAAAAACGGAACTAAACTAAACATTAAACGTTATCTGTTGTTCATGTCAGTTTCTTATCCGGATGTTTGTTAGCAAGGAATTTTACATAACTGGAACTTTACAACTATTTAGTTGAACCTCCCTGATTTACAGGCATCTCCTGTCAGTAAGTACGGAAGAGTAGGAAGGAGGAAAAGGAGCTGGCCAGTTCTTTGGAAGACCCTTAAATGCTCAGCAATGACACATAAAAACTTTCATGGCATGAGATTTGACACACTGATACTGCGTCAGAGCCGGTTGATAGGTTGCTGGAGACAACGATAGTGGAGTAAAGCCAGTGTGAGTGTGTGTGTGTGTGAGTGTGTGTGTCCTCCTTCTATTAACATAATCAGTAATACTGAAAGCACTGACTCTCTCTGCGTGACGTCTGGTTCAGTCCTCCAGCCCAGGACCATCTCTGCTGTCTGATCTCAGCCCACGTCTTCTTAGTCGACCGTTTGATAGCGGACTCGTATCTCTCCTGCACAGAACACACAAACCATATGTCCAGTGAGCTTTCATAACACGCTTAATAATAATAATAATAATATTATTATTAATAATAATACTAGTGGCGTGTTTCATTCATCCGTCCTGAGTCACGTATTATTGGCTTTCTAATGGTCACATGTCTGTAAACAGGAAGTGTTTCTTCATGTGTTGAACACTCATACTGGATCTGTGTCTGGGCCACGCTACGCTAAGATTTCTACAATCCTACTGTAACAGGTGTGAGAGATTTACACACACACACACACACTCACATACTTTTAGGTTAAGAATCACATGTTAAATGATAAAAGTTAAATAATTTTTTACTGAATATATTTGATTAGTATTGTAGTATTGTACTACAATATTACTAGAAATAGTAGTAATAATTTAAAAAAAATGAAATGACAAAAGAAAAATCAGTAAAGTAAAAAAACAGATGAATAGCAAACAAAAAAAGACAGAATAATAATAAAAAGGCAGAAGAATAAACTAATACTAATAAAGACAAAAAAGTTTTTTTTTAAAAAAGACAAACATAAAGCGGGTTAATAATAAAACACATTTTTTATTAAGAAATAACAAGCAGGCTTCACTTAGATATAATAAGCAGGCAAAAAGGGGAAAAAAAGTAAACGAAATGACAAGAAAGTAAAAGATCAGACTTAAACGGACTTAAAAAAGAAAAAATGCTAAAACTAAAAAGGTGATGAAAAGCTGACAAAAAAAAAAAATTTAAATATCAAAAACACACTAAAAAAGTTTTCAAAAATTTTAAATAAACAGGCTTCACTAAAAATTAACAAACGACTGAAAATAACTGAAAAATAAATAAATAAATAAATAAATAAAGACCTAAAATGCTGACTGAAAAACTAAAAAATAGTAAAAGATTAGCAGACTAAAAGATTAATGAAATGAAAGGTGCTAAAAACCTACAGAACAAATACGGAACAACAAAAATCCAGACTAAAAGCGAACTACTAAAAATAAAAAAGGCAGACTATTAGATAAGAAAAGAAACCACTAAATAGTAAAAATAAAAAAAATTAAAAAACAGAAATCTAAAGAACTAAAAGGTAGAAAAAAAAGGCTAATAATAGACAAAAATACCTTTTTTAATTAAAAAAATAAAAACAGGCTTTTTTTTAAACTGAAAACCTCACTGAAATACATAACAAAGTAAGAAGTGGACTTGATTTAAAAAAAAAAGAAAAGATAAACATATAAGTTAAAAGCAAGAGAAGAAGATAGAGACTGTGTCCTGACCTTGTTCTTCTCCAGTTTCTGTCTCTGTTTCTCCTCGAGGAGCGCTCGGCGTTTCTCAGCCCGGAGTCTCTGCTCCTCCAGCCTCCTCCTCCTCTCCTCCAGCTGACTCTCCCTCAGACGCCGAGCCTTCTCCTCCTTCTCCAGCCACTGAGCTTTCTTCATCGCTACGGAGGAACAGGAGAAACATGGAGGTTCCATTTTAACCATACTGACACACACACACACACACACACACACACACACACAGGGTGGTGCTACAGCATGTTATTAATTACAGCATCTAAAGTCCCGTCCAAAACTATTGGAACAGCTAGGCCAATTCGGCAAAAGATGAATAATACGAGAAGAATATGAATATATAAGCGCATTTTGTATCAGACCATCCTATTTGTAGGCGAGCAAAAATACTGGCACATGTGACTAACAGTTGTTTTTTGTTACCCAGGTGTGTCCTCTTAGATTGACTGTTTAAACAATAAACAGCTCTGAACATCGACTCTTGGTTTGAGCCCTCAGTTTCTCCTGTATTTCAGACGGCATTTGTTGTTAAAAAGGATAAACCAACATGAAGACCAGAGAGCTGTCTATGGGAGAAAAGCGAGCCGTTTTTGAAGCTGAGATAAGATGGGGGAAATCAATCCGAGGCATTTTGCTCGCCTAAAAATCGGACGGTCTGATACAAAAGGTTTATGTTTTATGTTGTTTAACACATCTAGGTGTAAACACCAGGAAATAAAAGCTGAAATTCTAATCTCTCGTCTCATCTCCGTCTTTTGACCCCAAACCCGAATGTCTTTAATGTACAGCACAGATATATGAATTGGTCTTGTCGTTCCAATAGTTTTGGAGGTGACTGTACGTACACTCACCCGACTGCCTCATGACTAATTTGCACTGGCTACCGTTTGAATCGAAATGTATTCACTCTTTCTGTCTACTGTAAGTATATAGATTTATAGTTTCATGGTTCATTACTGTCAGATAATTATTTTTAATCCGGACAGATTTGACTAACTGCGTCGTCCCGGATCATGATCACGCCGAGCGCTTTGAGCTCAGCGCGCCCCCGACTGAGGCAACTGCAAATGAGAGCAATAAAACCTCGTGTTCCTGCCCCGCGGCTGTCCCAGAGCACACCACAGACCTCATTTCACTTCCTGATCAAATAACGATTAAAAAGAGATCATATTTACATTTCCCAGCATGCTTACATTCTCCTTGAAGGAGAAAAAACATTCGATATGCCGTACTGGTATTTCCTGTTTTCTAGCGCCCTAACCATAACACACACACACACACACACACTGGGGTCAGGCCAGATGGGACTGAGGACTGCAAACCTCCCTGAGGAACTGCTTTGATTTTTTACAGGAAGTTCAGTTCTCCAAAGCTTCTTATTTTCCTGTGTTTTACTCTGTGTTTCTATCCTGTTTCCTCGTGGACTTCCTGTTACAAAACACCAGTGTGTAACTGCGTACGTCTCACATAAGTGGCCACTTGCAGCGCAAGGGTGTGATGAGGACATAACAGGAAGTGGATTTTTAATCTGAATGTCTGAATTTCTTTCTCGGTCTATATCCTTTCAACTTTTCGCCATAGCTGGCTTGCTAAATAGCCGTTGTTCTAATTAGCTAGCATCGTAATTAGCTAGCCTGCCCCACAGCTAGCATGATAATTAAGTGGCATGAGGAGGATAAAATGACACTATGGAGCAGCTAGAGTGCTAAAACCCAATTTAAACATTGAAAATGATCAGAGACTGAAACTGGA
This sequence comes from Ictalurus furcatus, assembly GCF_023375685.1. Classification (NCBI taxonomy): domain Eukaryota; kingdom Metazoa; phylum Chordata; class Actinopteri; order Siluriformes; family Ictaluridae; genus Ictalurus; species Ictalurus furcatus. The sequence continues at coordinate 27,578,300 of NC_071268.1, forward strand.
GACTCCTTCCCTAAAATGTTAATCAAAACCTTTCGACCAATCGGCATTCAGAATTCTACAGCCGTCCTGTGGTATAAATATACATAAATATACGTTTCTAGGGTGACAATCCTCTCATATCCTTCCATAATATGACAATCTTCATTTTAGATCATTCGTTTTTTTTTTGTTTTTTTTTTAACGTTTCACTGCACGTTAGAGATTATTATGAGCACAAAACACGGTAATCCTTTTAGCTTTACATGTTAGCTTAGCCGTTCTGTGCTAAAGAAAACAGCATGGGTGAACAGAGGAACACAGTTTGGGTATTAAAACATTCCCTTTCATCTGCGGAGCTGAGGCGGCTTTCCGCGGTGCGTTAGCTGGGATTTTCACTCCCCTAAAGAAAGATAAAGGGCTCTGTGGAGTGTGAGGATTTTAAAATGACTGCATTGCGGTGCTAAAAGAGCTGGATGTTGGGTTTTATGGAGGTACAGCTCCTCTGAAAACTGATAAACATCAGGAATAGGCAAACTGATGGATGACGTAATTCTGATATAATAAGGCCTGATGCATGCATGCAGGAAATTAACGTCCATGTCATGGGACTGGTGAGGGAGTCTATTCAGGGGGGTGAATCATTTTGAAACTGGAGAATACATTAGAAGTAGAATTTTCAGTTGAATTTGTGGAATCCGTTTGAAGCATTCGTCGTGTTGAATTATTTCATGTTTTAATTTATTTATTCATTTTCATATGATTCATTTACACGTGATTCATTTACATGTGATTCATTTTCATGTGATTCATATTCATGTGATTCATTTACATGTGATTCATTTTCATGTGATTCATTTACCTTTTCTCTTCTCTCCTCCCTTCCCTTTCCCAAATATTTCATTGAGAAGAAGAACCCCCCCCCGGCTCATCATGGCTACTCAATAACTGTCGCTGGTTATATAAATATTATAAAACCCAAGAACAGCCACAAAAATTTAAGTGGGAAGTGTCTGTAACTCCATAAAGTATACAATAAAGGGATGCCATTTATAAAATAACAATAATAATAATAAATAAATAAATTAATTAAACAATAAATAAATAAATAAATAAATAAATAATTCATCTAAGTTAGGAGCGTATACAATACCTGTCTTTGCATTAGAGTACCAGCAACTACAATATATCTACCGTTCGCATCAGCGATAGCGTTAGTGGACGAAAACTGTAACCTTTTGTCAGTTAAAATAGCGACCCCTCCTACTTTCAAATTAAAGTTCGAGTGGAAGACGTTTCAAATGTGTAAAAACCTTAGATCTCTTGACAGGATTACCTCTGACGTTCCGACAAATAAATCTTGTTGAACTATTTCAATGGCTTTTGTTTGATGTGTTCATCGCAAACAGCTGAAAGTCTGTACATTTTGACAATAAACCTGATTTGCACTGGGGGTCGAATACTTTTGATTGCAAATGTATAAACATAATCCTTGTTCTGGTCAACAACTGCCCCTGCGGTTTCCCATTCGTTAGTGTACAAATGCTGTAGTTCTTTTGATAAAAGGCTGTTTGTAGAAGAATAGTCACCACGAAGCAGTTTTCCATCTGCGCAACATATTTCCCACATGCAGCAGCAGCTGGCGTGTACATACTGGGAATTCCACTCAACATCATCTGCTTAACGCTCAATGTTGTTTGTAGTAAATGCTCTTCTGCTTTAAGTGTGTTTAACGTCAAGCTGCATCTCGACTTGAAATGTCAAACTGAGTTAAATGAACTTCAGATGAATTGAGCTCAGTTCATTTTAACATGGCGTTTAGTGCTAAACCCTTTTAATTTCCTATATAAAGAGCTTCCTTTTGTCCAATCACTGCGGCTACAATACAAAAAAAAATTCACCTTTTTTTTGCTGACGTTTTAGCACTTTACACATATTAAGCTGATGAAAACTACTAAAGCTTCTGAAACACCCTTCACTTTATCATAACTTTTGTTTGATGACTGCTGCAACAATAATGCTAAGTGGTTAAGGCAGTGGACTCCTGATCGGAAGGTCGTGAGTTCAGATCCCAGCATTACCAACCTGCAACTGCTGGGCCCTTGAGCAAGACCCTTAACCCTCAAATGCTCAGCTCTGGATAAGGGCGTCTGCCAAACGCCATGAATGTAAATGTACATGTAATGATAATTTACCACACTGAGTAGCCAAATTACCATAATTTCTGGAGTAGCATGCCTACCGTAAAACCACCAAGTAATCAGAATGGCACAATTACGCAAATCTAGACGATGTACACGGTATATTGGTATACCGCATAAATCACAGCACCTACCAGAAGAGTCCAGAATATACGGTAATTCACATGAAGAAAGACCAAGGAGATGATTACAATGACAAATCAGGAAATATGATTTAAAATTTATTAAAACGTTGAAATGAGGTTTGACCAATGAAACCACCATCTTTTTCAAATGCCGCCGCATATCTTACCTTGCTCGTGGGTTCTCTGTTCTGAAGCGTTAAAAACAACAAAGAAGAACAGCTGTCAAGTTTCAATCCCTCACTTCTCTTACTATGCCAAAGGTAGGGTTGGAGAATATTCACTAGTTTCTATTACAAGCTGATGTAACACATATAATTATTATATATCATATATATTATACGTATATTATAGCTTCAGAGAATAGGGAAGGATGTGTGGGTATGTTTGAAGACGTCTAAATGCATATCCACTGTGTGAATAAAATATCTCATTAGCACTTAAATGCCTTGTTCAGAGGGACAGTGGTTAACAAGCCCATGCCCTAAATAAAAATATTTGCACTAAAGACTTACATATCAGACCCATGATCAGATGAGGTGTGTCTTACCCAGGTACTTGGACCTCTCCTCTCTCCTCTGTTTAGCAAGCTTCTGTTTCTGCTCCGAGCTCACCCCATCTGCGTAACGTCAAAAAAAAAACCCACCAAAATATGAATAATAACGATACTAATAACATCGCTCATAATGATCATAATAACAAAAGCAACAACAGCAGGAGTGTTACCCATTGTCTCTCAGGTGATGATATGTGTATATCTGTTTTGAAATAATAATGTCTACTTTCTTATCTGTGTCTAGTCTCTTACCTGTGTCTAGTCTCTCATCTGAGTCTAGTCTCTCACCTGTGTCTAGTCTCTCATCTATGTCTAGTCTCTCATCTGTGTCTACTTTCTTACCTGTGTCTAGTCTCTTACCTGTGTCTAGTCTCTCATCTGAGTCTAGTCTCTCACCTGTGTCTAGTCTCTCATCTATGTCTAGTCTCTCATCTGTGTCTACTTTCTTACCTGTGTCTAGTCTCTCACCTGTGTCTAGTCTCTCATCTGTGTCTACTTTCTTACCTGTGTCTAGTCTCTCACCTGTGTCTAGTCTCTCACCTGTGTCTAGTTTCTCATCTGTGTCTACTTTCTTACCTGTGTCTAGTCTCTCATCTGTGTCTACTTTCTCACCTGTGTCTAGTCTCTCACCTGTGTCTAGTCTCTCATCTGTGTCTACTTTCTTACCTGTGTCTAGTCTCTCATCTGTGTCTACTTTCTCACCTGTGTCTAGTCTCTCATCTGTGTCTAGTCTCTAACCTGTGTCTAGTCTCTCATCTGTGTCTAGTCTCTCACCTGTGTCTAGTCTCTCACCTGTGTCTACTTTCTTACCTGTGTCTAGTCTCTCACCTGTGTCTACTTTCTTACCTGTGTCTAGTCTCTCACCTGTGTCTAGTCTCTCATCTGTGTCTACTTTCTTACCTGTGTCTAGTCTCTCACCTGTGTCTAGTCTCTCATCTGTGTCTACTTTCTCACCTGTGTCTAGTCTCTCACCTGTGTCTACTTTCTCACCTGTGTCTAGTCTCTCACCTATGTCTACTTTCTTACCTGTGTCTAGTCTCTCACCTGTGTCTACTTTCTTACCTGTGTCTAGTCTCTCACCTGTGTCTAGTCTCTCATCTGTGTCTACTTTCTCACCTGTGTCTAGTCTCTCACCTGTGTCTAGTCTCTCATCTGTGTCTAGTCTCTCATCTGTGTCTAGTCTCTCACCTGTGTCTAGTTTCTCATCTGTGTCTACTTTCTTACCTGTGTCTAGTCTCTCATCTGTGTCTAGTTTCTCATCTGTGTCTACTTTCTTACTTGTGTCTAGTCTCTCATCTGTGTCTACTTTCTCACCTGTGTCTAGTCTCTCACCTGTGCCTAGTCTCTCATCTGTGTCTAGTCTCTAACCTGTGTCTAGTCTCTCATCTGTGTCTAGTCTCTAACCTGTGTCTAGTCTCTCATCTGTGTCTAGTCTCTCACCTGTGTCTAGTCTCTCACCTGTGTCTACTTTCTTACCTGTGTCTAGTCTCTCATCTGTGTCTAGTCTCTCACCTGTGTCTAGTCTCTCACCTGTGTCTACTTTCTTACCTGTGTCTAGTCTCTCATCTGTGTCTACTTTCTAACTTGTGTCTAGTCTCTCACCTGTGTCTAGTCTCTCATCTGTGTCTACTTTCTAACTTGTGTCTAGTGTCTCAGTTATGTCTAGTCTCTCACCTGTGTCTAATGTCTCAATTATGTCTAGTGTCTTACCTGTGTCTAGTCTCTCACCTGTGTCTACATTCTCACATGTGCCTAGTTTTTCGTTCAGTTGATATCGGTGAATATACACCGCTCTATCGTTCCATTTACCTAGTGCCCCTGGCTGTCCATATTCCCTCTGGCTGTCTTTTCTTTTCTTATTACAAATAGGGCTCCAGGTTCCTAACAGCCTGCTAACTAGCTAGATCACTTGCCTTACTTACTACTACTATGTCTTATCATTGTAATTCTTCCTATTTATCCTTCTTATTAGCAACAGAATCATGTCATGCCATGACTTTGACCCCTTAATTACTGAATGTTCACGTTCCTATGAAAGACAAATTTAACTGACTCTCAATATGTCCATTCAGACGTACTTCTTGCATTGCGATGTGTGTGTGTGTGTGTGTGTGTGTGTGTGTGTTTACACCATAATACGTGTGTGTGTGTTTCTCTGTGCTATCCTATGCAGCTTATGCAAGATTTACCATGCGGATCTAACATGGGACAGTCTGTTTCTATGGCAACTTCTCAGTAAGATGTTTATGGAGCACACTTGGGCACCGCTCTAAACAGACGATGACTTGGTGTCGAGCCACAACCATCTGGTCGATTAAAAGCAGAACAGAGAGAAGGTTGATGAAGCGCCACCGTGGCGTGCGCCGCCATGTGCTCCAGTAGGATGTAGTATTTTGGGAAAACAACCGGCCACTTGTCGTTGTGCGAGTCTGCTGAGCAGTGACTGTGCTACACTCACTCCGCCTTCCTGCTGTCATGAAGCTGAATGGTGTGGAGCAGAATCAGTGCGTATCAGTGCTGTATCACACTGCTGTGTAAACTCACAGGGACAGGAAAACACACCCGGGGTCCATTCAAACTGACCTTCACAGATACGCATCGTACACACAACACACCTCACCACACTGATACACAACACACATCTACACACTGATACACAACACACCTCACCACACTGATACACAACACACCTCTACACACTGATACACAACACACCTCACCACACTGATACACAACACACCTCTACACACTGATACACAACACACCTCTACACACTGACACACAACACACCTCTATACACTGACACACAACACACCTCTACACACTGATACACAACACACCTCTATACACTGATACACAACACACCTCACCACACTGATACACAACACACCTCTATACACTGACACACAACACACCTCTACACACTGATACACAACACACCTCACCACACTGATACACAACACACCTCTACACACTGATACACAACACACCTCTATACACTGACACACAACACACCTCTACACACTGATACACAACACACCTCACCACACTGACACACAACACACCTCTACACACTGATACACAACACACCTCTACACACTGATACACAACACACCTCTACACACTGATACACAACACACCTCTATACACTGACACACAACACACCTCTACACACTGATACACAACACTCATCACACCTCTACACACTGATACACAACACACCTCTACACACTGACACACAACACACCTCTACACACTGATACACAACACACCTCTATACACTGATACACAACACACCTCACCACACTGATACACAACACACCTCTATACACTGACACACAACACACCTCTACACACTGATACACAACACACCTCACCACACTGATACACAACACACCTCTACACACTGATACACAACACACCTCACCACACTGATACACAACACACCTCTATACACTGATACACAACACACCTCACCACACTGACACACAACACACCTCTACACACTGATACACAACACACCTCTATACACTGACACACAACACACCTCTACACACTGATACACAACACACCTCTACACACTGATACACAACACACCTCTACACACTGATACACAACACACCTCTATACACTGATACACAACACACCTCTACACACTGATACACAACACACCTCTACACACTGATACACAACACACCTCTACACACCTCACCACACTGATACACAACACACCTCTACACACTGATACACAACACACCTCTATACACTGATACACAACACACCTCTATACACTGATACACAACACACCTCTACACACTGATACACAACACACCTCTACACACTGATACACAACACACCTCTACACACCTCACCACACTGATACACAACACACCTCTACACACTGATACACAACACACCTCTATACACTGACACACAACACACCTCTACACACTGATACACAACACACCTCACCACACTGATACACAACACACCTCTACACACTGATACACAACACACCTCTACACACTGATACACAACACTCATCACACCTCTACACACACCTGTCTAACAGATGTGTGAGTGTAAATGTAAATATTTTCAGCAAGGCTTTTTGAATGTATTTGTTTACATTGGCATCACGCTCATGAGCGGTCGTTAGCTAAGTTCTTGCAAACCGTCTTGTGTTAATAAACCTGGTCTCTTAATAACACTTAAAAAAATAAAGGTCGCAGATCAGATAAGTTTTTTTTAGAAACATTAGAAGAACCGGGTTTGTCTGGCTATTTTATTGTTTTTGATGTCGTAATTTCAGCCACAAACATCATTTCGCATTAACATGTACGTCCATCAAAAACCAAAAAAAAACTATTTTTGTGGGAGCTTTACATTTTTTTAACGTGTAGCCGTATCTAATACGGTGCAGTACCTTTTTTGTTCTGAGGGGCGGCGCTGTTTACAGGTGTGCTGGGTCTGCTGCTGGTTTTGCCGGGCGTTTCTGTTTTGGAGGGAGGGTCGGTGATCAGAGAGGAATCGGTGACGGTGGTGTCGTCGGCTTTGACGGGCTCCTCGTCCCGCTTCTCCGGCCTCCGAGTCGAGTCTATAAACAGAGTACCGATAAATAATCAAGCACAATGCTACAAAATCGTCAGCGCTTTTCTATTGATGGTCCTGAGAGGCGGGGCTTCAAACGGTGTTCACTGCTGATTGGTTAGCGCATCACCAATCACGCTTATTTCATCAGCATCAGCTCGGTGAGTTTTGGGCTTCCACCATGTTCTCCAACGCGAGCACTAAGCTTCGTCTGTCTCCGCTAATCGGTACTAACTACCAGACTGGCAGTTAACCACTGCAGTGCTTGTTCACATGCTGATGCCTTTAGAGCTCTTAGCATTCATTACGGTTTCACTTCCATCCAGTTAGAGCGTCATTAGCATCCAGTTCACGCTCATGTGCTATCCAGCAGTGAGATATTTGCCTACCAGGGGGCCTCACTTCAAACACATCACTCGAACACTGTTCCTCAGGGTCTGATTTGGTTTTCCTGCCTCTGAACAATCCGCCATTTGAGCTCTGTTTGGTAACGACTCAAAGATGCAGCTTCAAACATACCTTTGTATACACTCTTCAGAAAAGGTTCCGAGTAGAACCTAATTTTGGAAGCTAGCATACTTAGCTTAAGCATCCAGTGAACCCTTGGTTTGCATGCTAAATCTTTTTTTAATCGTGTATGTATTAATGTCTTCTCTATACGTGGAAGCTGTCGGGCATTTGAACCTTTAGCTTAACATCTTTGCTACTTTTTTGGTTTTAAAAAAATGCTTCTTCAAGGATTCTTTAGGGGTTTATTGGATGATCGAGGGTTCTTAGCCCACTAAAAGGATTCTGCTTGGAAGCCTGTCTCGTGTCACTGGAAGACACTCGTACGGTTAAAAAATGTCCGAAAGTATACCGTTGGGACAATTTCATGGTCATGGACGCGACATTTGAACTTCAGACAGCGTGTCTGTCCGATCATGTGACCTTTGGAGAAGAATATAGTGAGAATAGAGTGAATCTAGTGAGGCTGTGAGATGATCAATCACAGTAATTAAAGTGTGTTACTATAACATGAGGTTGTTATTGCAACGGTCCCCAAAGAAAACCCCCAAAAATTCCAACATGGCCGCCATAACCAAGCTTCACCCTGACATGGATCTGCTGTCTTGTTGTCTCAGGCTGGTAGCGTTTATTTATTTATTTTTTACACTGCTCGTAGTTTAATTTTCCACTGAGGACGTGTGTAAAGTCAGGTTTATGTTGAAGTGTGAAAATGTTTAAGCGTCACAGTATAAATGTCACCCAAACATCAGCTAACGCTGCTTAACCTTTGACCTTGTAGAGGTCAGAGTACACACAAACGTCCTGTTTTGATCAAGAACACATGAGACTCCGGCTATCTTTCTGAATCTGCAGCCGGCGTTTGTGTGTGTGTGTGTGTGTGTGTGTGTGTGTCTTATGTTCAGACGTGACGGCGTCAGCGAGAGGAAAACACAGACCTCTGACTAACATTTCAGAGAGAGACGGCAGCTGCTGCTGAGCCATGGCACCACCGCAGTGTTTACCTCAGAGAGAAGAAGATTCTCGACTGGTTCACAACTAAATCTTTAAAAGACATCTGTCCTCGTCCACTCTGCCTTTCCATCCACCGGAAAAGACAGAGAAATAAGGGATGAAAGAGAGAGAGCCATTAAGATGGATATTAAGGTATAGACAGGATGAGTGACTGCTATTACAGCTCTTACAGTTAATGCTAAAGCAAAAGACAGATCGAAACTGAGAGGAAGAGCTAGAACTGAGAGAGAGAGAGAGAGAGAGAAAGAGAGAGAGAGATCTTTCTTTGGATCTGTCTTTCTGTCTGGGTCTCTCACTGTCTATATATAGTCTCTCTCCTCTCTCTCTCTCTCGCTCTGTCTCAGTGTGAACAGCAGTCACATGGACTCTCACAGTGGAGATAAACTGCCACTGCAGAGCTCCATCTGCTACACACACACACACACACGTAAATGGAATGAATTAGGATGTAAATGAAGCGAGTGACACGCCTCCTCCATGCTGAAACAGAGGGAACAGAATGAGCTTTATTTACTAATCATTCACTAATAAATGTAATAGATGCCTGTGGTTTAGTTTAGTGCGTCGCTGCATCCAGAACATCCGATAAACCCCACTGATACACACATTATAACCCTGAGTCTACACCACAGCAGGGAGTGTGTGTGTGTGTGTTTTAATATGAGCTGCTGAACTGATGCTCCATGCTCCAGAGCACAAATCCATGAATTATTGATATCAGGAAGAACTACTGACACTGGCTGTTAGTACTGATACTGGCTGTTACTACTGACACCGGCTGTAAGTACTGACACTGAATGTTAGTACTGACACTGCATGTTACTACTGATACTGGATGTTAGTACTGACACTGGTTGTAAGTACTGATACTGGATGTTAGTACTGACACTGGTTGTAAGTACTGATACTGGCTGTAAGTACTTATACTGACTGTAAGTACTGATACTGAGACCAGAGAAACATAGTGAAAGAGTGAAGGAGAGAGAGATGTAGTGAAAAAGTCAAAGAGATACAGAGAGACATATGAAGGGTGAAGGAGAGAGAGATATAATGATAGTGAAGGAGAGAGAGAGATATAATGATAGTGAAGGAGAGAGAGAGATATAATGATAGTGAAGGAGAGAGATATAATGATAGTGAAGGAGAGAGAGATATAATGATAGTGAAGGAGAGAGATATAATGATAGTGAAGGAGAGAGAGATATAATGATAGTGAAGGAGAGAGATATAATGATAGTGAAGGAGAGAGATATAATGATAGTGAAGGAGAGAGAGAGATATAATGATAGTGAAGGGGAGAGATATAATGATAGTGAAGGAGAGAGAGATATAATGATAGTGAAGGGGAGAGAGATATAATGATAGTGAAGGAGAGAGAGATATAATGATAGTGAAGGAGAGAGATATAATGATAGTGAAGGAGAGAGAGATATAATGATAGTGAAGGAGAGAGATATAATGATAGTGAAGGAGAGAGAGATATAATGATAGTGAAGGAGAGAGAGATATAATGATAGTGAAGGAGAGAGAGATATAATGATGGTGAAGGAGAGAGAGATATAATGATAGTGAAGGAGAGAGATATAATGATAGTGAAGGAGAGAGAGATATAATGATAGTGAAGGGGAGAGAGATATAATGATAGTGAAGGAGAGAGATATAATGATAGTGAAGGAGAGAGATATAATGATAGTGAAGGAGAGAGAGATATAATGATAGTGAAGGAGAGAGAGATATAATGATAGTGAAGGGGAGAGAGATATAATGATAGTGAAGGGGAGAGAGATATAATGATAGTGAAGGAGAGAGATATAATGATAGTGAAGGAGAGAGATATAATGATAGTGAAGGAGAGAGATATAATGATAGTGAAGGAGAGAGAGATATAATGATAGTGAAGGAGAGAGAGATATAATGATAGTGAAGGAGAGAGAGATATAATGATAGTGAAGGAGAGAGATATAATGATAGTGAAGGAGAGAGAGATATAATGATAGTGAAGGAGAGAGAGATATAATGATAGTGAAGGAGAGAGAGATATAATGATGGTGAAGGAGAGAGAGATATAATGATAGTGAAGGAGAGAGATATAATGATAGTGAAGGAGAGAGAGATATAATGATAGTGAAGGGGAGAGAGATATAATGATAGTGAAGGAGAGAGATATAATGATAGTGAAGGAGAGAGAGATATAATGATAGTGAAGGGGAGAGAGATATAATGATAGTGAAGGAGAGAGATATAATGATAGTGAAGGAGAGAGAGATATAATGATAGTGAAGGGGAGAGAGATATAATGATAGTGAAGGAGAGAGAGATATAATGATAGTGAAGGAGAGAGATATAATGATAGTGAAGGAGAGAGAGATATAATGATAGTGAAGGAGAGAGATATAATGATAGTGAAGGAGAGAGAGATATAATGATAGTGAAGGAGAGAGAGATATAATGATAGTGAAGGAGAGAGAGATATAATGATGGTGAAGGAGAGAGAGATATAATGATAGTGAAGGAGAGAGAGATATAATGATAGTGAAGGAGAGAGAGATAATGATAGTGAAGGAGAGAGAGATATAATGATAGTGAAGGAGAGAGAGAGAGATAATGATAGTGAAGGAGAGAGAGATATAATGATAGTGAAGGAGAGAGAGATATAATGATGGTGAAGGAGAGAGAGATATAATGATAGTGAAGGAGAGAGAGATATAATGATAGTGAAGGAGAGAGAGATATAATGATAGTGAAGGAGAGAGAGATAATGATAGTGAAGGAGAGAGAGATATAATGATAGTGAAGGGGAGAGAGATAATGATAGTGAAGGAGAGAGATATAATGATAGTGAAGGAGAGAGAGATATAATGATAGTGAAGGAGAGAGAGATATAATGATAGTGAAGGAGAGAGAGATAATGATGGTGAAGGAGAGAGAGATATAATGATAGTGAAGGAGAGAGAGATATAATGATAGTGAAGGAGAGAGATATAATGATAGTGAAGGAGAGAGAGATATAATGATAGTGAAGGAGAGAGAGATATAATGATAGTGAAGGAGAGAGAGATATAATGATAGTGAAGGAGAGAGATATAATGATGGTGAAGGAGAGAGAGATATAATGATAGTGAAGGAGAGAGAGATATAATGATAGTGAAGGAGAGAGAGATAATGATAGTGAAGGAGAGAGAGATATAATGATAGTGAAGGAGAGAGAGATATAATGATAGTGAAGGGGAGAGAGATATAATGATGGTGAAGGAGAGAGAGAGAGATAATGATAGTGAAGGAGAGAGAGATATAATGATGGTGAAGGAGACAGATGTAGTGAAAGAGTGAAGGAGAGAGATAATGATGGTGAAGGAGAGAGAGATATAATGATAGTGAAGGAGAGAGAGAGATATAATGATAGTGAAGGAGAGAGAGATAATGATAGTGAAGGAGAGAGAGATATAATGATAGTGAAGGAGAGAGAGATATAATGATAGTGAAGGAGAGAGAGAGATAATGATAGTGAAGGAGAGAGAGATATAATGATGGTGAAGGAGACAGATGTAGTGAAAGAGTGAAGGAGAGAGATAATGATGGTGAAGGAGAGAGAGATATAATGATAGTGAAGGAGAGAGAGAGATATAATGATAGTGAAGGGGAGAGAGATATAATGATGGTGAAGGAGAGAGAGATATAATGATAGTGAAGGAGAGAGAGATATAATGATAGTGAAGGAGAGAGAGATATAATGATAGTGAAGGAGAGAGAGATATAATGATAGTGAAGGAGAGAGATATAATGATAGTGAAGGAGAGAGAGATATAATGATAGTGAAGGAGAGAGATATAATGATGGTGAAGGAGAGAGAGATATAATGATAGTGAAGGAGAGAGAGATAATGATAGTGAAGGAGAGAGAGAGATAATGATGGTGAAGGAGACAGATGTAGTGAAAGAGTGAAGGAGAGAGATAATGATGGTGAAGGAGAGAGAGATATAATGATAGTGAAGGAGAGAGAGAGAGATAATGATAGTGAAGGAGAGAGAGATATAATGATAGTGAAGGAGAGAGAGATAATGATAGTGAAGGAGAGAGAGATATAATGATAGTGAAGGAGAGAGAGAGAGATAATGATAGTGAAGGAGAGAGAGATATAATGATAGTGAAGGAGACAGAGATATAATGATGGTGAAGGAGAGAGAGATATAATGATAGTGAAGGAGAGAGAGAGATATAATGATAGTGAAGGAGAGAGAGAGATATAATGATAGTGAAGGAGAGAGAGAGAGATAATGATAGTGAAGGAGAGAGAGAGATAATGATGGTGAAGGAGAGAGAGATATAATGATAGTGAAGGAGAGAGAGAGAGATAATGATAGTGAAGGAGAGAGAGAGATAATGATGGTGAAGGAGACAGATGTAGTGAAAGAGTGAAGGAGAGAGATAATGATGGTGAAGGAGAGAGAGATATAATGATAGTGAAGGAGAGAGATATAATGATAGTGAAGGAGAGAGATATAATGATGGTGAAGGAGACAGAGATGTAGTGAAAGAGTGAAGGAGAGAGAGATAATGAGAATGAAGGAGAGAGAGAGAGATAAAGTGAAATCGAGAGAAAGTGTAAAAGACAGAAAGACGCACAGGCAGACAGATGATGTACTACAAGCCCAAGATACAAAGGGAAGGGGGGAGTGAGAGATAAACAAATTGAAAGAGAGAAAGCTTGAAAGAGAGAGAGAGAGAGAGAGAGAGAGAGAGATTGAATATGTGATGGAGTTCATTAGTGAGTTGTGCTTTTGTGGTATTTTTGTGAGCTGCATGACTGGGTGCTGGGAAAAAAGACAAGCAGAGAGACAGAAGAGGGAAAGGAGAGAGAGAGAGGGAGAGAAAGAGAGAGAGGGAAAGGAGAGAGGGAGAAGTGAGGGAGAGGGAAAGGGAGAGAGAGAGAGGGAAAGGAGAGAGAGAGGGAAAGGAGGGAGAGAGAGAGAGAGAGAGAGGGAGAGAAAGAGAGAGAGAGAGAGAGAGAGAGAGAGAGAAAGGGAGAGAGAAAAGAAGGGAGGAAAGGAGAAGGTGATAAAGCAGCAGACGGAACAGTGTAGAACATGTTGAGACAGATCATCTGATCATCTGATCATCTGCTCATGAGGACTTGTCGCAGCTCTGGAGACAGAATGGAGGTCTGGATTGTGATCTGATGTCACAGAGATGTTTCAGAGCTCTGTATCACCGAGTAACAGCACAGACGCCACTTTAAATCATCAGCTACTCTTCGCTCCGACGTCAGAAAATAGAGACATGTGGAGACAGGAGACCCTGTCCAGGGTGTACCCCGCCTTGTGCCCCATGCTCCCTGGGGTAGGCTCCAGGTTCCCCGCGACCCTGAAGGAAGGATAAGCGGTATAGCAGATGGATGGATGGATGGAGACAGGAGCTAAAAGAACATTTGTTTTCGTTTGTTTTAGTTTAATTTCCTTGACAGGACGAGATTCCAGCTCGTTAGGCCACGTCCCAAACCTCATAGCATTGTTCTAAAAATCCGGCCACTACATGAAGTGACAAATTCCATGACATACAGTGCCTTGCAAAAGTATTTACCCCCCTTGGCATATTTACTATTTTGTTGCTTTACAACCTGGAATTAAAATTGATTTTTTTTTTTGGGGGGGGGGGGGGTACTAACTTAATTACCCTGTAACTAACCTCATTACTAATGCAGACACCGAGTTTTCCTGTAAACGTCGTCCGATCGTCCAATACGATCACGTCGTCATGGTACGATAGTTGCCCTCTATTGGCGTCACGATAGTTGCCCTCTATTGGCGATTCCTGATTCTATCGCCAACTGTCCCATGTCTATTACAAGCTCCACCAAAATGGCCTTAGCGGCAGTTAACATCAGTTAGCAACGGATATTAATGACAAATGTGGGATCAGGGACTTGTAGTGGAAAATCAGTAATACTTCATTATGTACTGCATGCGGAATATGTGCCATTCTACTACATTAAACGCCGCTGCTGATTGGTCGATGCCGCTCCCATCCCACCATCCTAGACTCGCTCCCAAATAAACTCCTGCCAAAGAGCAAATCCGGGAGTGAGGTATATGTATAATACGGGATAACTGCCAGAGATTTATTCCAATAGCAGGGATATAAACACCAGTAAAATTACAGGTTACAGGCCCCAAAAAAATCCCTCACAAGTGAGTCAGCTTTGTGCGGCAAATAGAATTTCTTGCCAAGTAGGTCACCGGGTAATAACCGTATAATTATACCGAATATCTGTTTACCCATTAGGACAATATAACAGTGCCAGTTCATCCATAAACTCATTGACACCCAAGCTCTAACGATCCTCCAGATCAGACCAAAACGGGTCTACATCCTCCACCGTGTCAGTAAATACAGGATGTGTTCAAGAAGCTTAAACATCAGAAAGCGGTATCATTTTAACATTGAATGTAACTATAAATGGATAAAAAGTATGGCGTATCATTCTTTAATTAAAAAATTTAAAAAAAAATTGTAATCATTAGCAAATTGCTGTGCTACAAGAGGAGTAGAACACTTCGGGATGTGTCGTTATTGGAAAATAATCCATTTCTGACTGGAAACAGTAACTCGACATCATCACACCACCCTGTTGCTGATTTATTTCCTGTAACAGCACGCCCTGAGGTGTTTTATGATTAAACACTAGGATGAAAACGTTCCCAGAGTTGTTCCTCGTGGGATTCCACTGAGAGCTCTGGGTTCATTTAAACACTACCCTCATGCTCTAAAACGAATTCATTCAAAGGACAATTTTATCGGTTTTTTTTCTCTTTTTTTTTTTTTTTTTTACATTCTGTTCTGGCACCAATTATCACTCGCATGCTGGGGAAAAAAATTAGCCTCGGATAAAACAAAAAAAAATACGGTGTCAAGTTGTTGCGAGGAATTTTTACAGTCAGCTGAAAAAAGTCAGCTTTTTATTCAGCGGAGAAAAACGACAAAAATTTACCGCAACAGGTTGAAGCAATTTTTTCAATTCTATCACAGGGGTTTCCCCCCCCCCCCCCCCCCCCGAGTGTACACTTTTTGAACAAAAAGATTTGGTTTTATGGTTCTATGTGGAACCTTACAACAGTGTTTCTCTCATCTGAAGGAACCCTAGTAATGAGCCAAAGATCCGTAGCTTCACAAAACTACCGTTAACAAATGCGCAAAAAATATATATATATTGTGGATAAAAAATTTTAAAAAATTAATCGCATCGATTCATTGCAGGTATTTTATTTCTTTTTTTTTTTTTTTTTACTTTTTCTCACCTGAAAAGAATTATGTTGTAAAAAAAAGTTTTGAAATAAACATAAATAAACAACAACAAAAAAAGATTTTCCTTTTTTTCAGTGCACAATCACGTGTAAAGATAGGAGTACATTTTTTAAATAGCAAAAAATGCAAATAAAAAAATATGTCAGTGTTACCAATTTATAATTTTTTTTTTTTTACTAGGGCTGGGCGATATGATGATAAAATAACATCAATAATGAGATCAATTTTGACAGTAAGATTGTTACCTATTTCTGAGAAATTAAGGGTCTCGTAATATAATTTTAATTCTTTTTTTTGGTTTGTTTTTATTTAAATTACAGTTACAAACTCAGTGGATTGAACAGGGTTTTTTTTTTTCAATCTTTATAATTGTATAAATTGTAAAAAAAAAATTCCCCAGTGTTAGTTTATATTTATAAACATTAAAAAAACGTATCGTGAATCAAATTTTTAAAGGTGAAATCTGAAATGTAACCCTGCTGTATTTCAGGCAGATTGCTATGACACATAGCGCGATCCTCATCAGGCATCGGAGAAATGTCTTGAAATATCATGATATGATTATTATTTTTGTCGTATCACATCATCCAGCCTAACTTTTTCCCTGTTACAATCATGCGCTATAGATTTGAACTTTTTAACGTATAATTAAGCAGGTATTACTGTATTATTATCCTAGAAAAAGCCTACAGCTCTCTCTGTGTGTGTGTTTTGGGTGACACGATGGTTAATATAGTCGTGAGCTCGGCATGTGTGCACTTGTGCACAAGTCAGGTGTTCTCTCTCACACACACACACACACACACACACTGGGTGGTGTGGTCAGGTTTCAGCCCACGCAGATGGCACTAGAGGGTAAAAATAACCACGCTACAGAGATCATCCAGCAGCCATAAAAGGTTCTGCGACTCAGACACAGGCACCGTCAGGAATCTCCACGTGTCCACACACTACACGGCAGTTTAAAGAAGTGGTGTAGGAAGGCATACTGTAGGGAGGACGCTGTGACTGGACTACAAGCGCACCTAATAATCATATTCAAAATATTCAACTACATTACTACGTTGAGATCCGGCGGGGAGGGGGGGGTGTAAACTTTTGAACAGGATGATCGGTGGAAATTGTTATTATTTTGTTTAAAGATCTTTTTTTTTCATTTCGTACTGCCCTTCAAAAGCTACATAAGTAGTATAGTACTGCCCTTCAAAAGCTACATTTACATCCTGTTCAAAAGTTTACACCCCCCCCCCCCGGCTCTTAATGTATCGTGTTGCCTTCTTGAGCATCAGTGAATGTTTGCACCTTTCGTAATAGACGTGTACGAGTCCCTCGGTTGTTCTCGGTGTGAAAATGATGGATCTCATCATAGAGCCGCCGTTGGAAAGGGGTCAGGCATGCAGAAGGTGCCGGAAAAGTAAAGAATGTGCAGGACCTGGAGGATTTTTCTGAAGAACAGCGGGCAGTCTAACTGCTCGGGACAGACAAGGGACTCGTATTCAGGGCAGAACTAAATAAACGGCGAAATGCAGTTATTAGGATCCCGCTTATTTATTTTGTTAAATTATTAACATTCTGCAGATCTCAACTGTACAAGAGGTTTATGTTAAAAGTCTAAGTAAGGAATATTGCTGAATTCAGCTAAAGGTCGTCCTAGACAAAACCAAAGAAAACCTCCTTCGGGTAGGAGTTCCTCGACCCCGAGTTCAGGAAGTGACGTCAAAACAAAATGGCCGCCCAGAGCATGAACAGAAACCACAGCAGCACTACGTTACATTTAAATGAGTTATACTACATTATCTTTAGATCATCAACACTCTTACAGAGGAAGAATATATACATTCATTGTACACTTTATTAGGAACATCTGTACACCTGTACAGTTATCTAATCAGCAAACGGGGGGGGGGGGGTTACCTGGTCTATTTCCAGTCTTCTATTTGTTTTGAGTTTGGGTGAGTCTGTGTTTATGATAGCCTCAGATTCCTGTCCTTGGCTGACAGGAGTGGAACCTGATGTGGCCTTCTGCTGTCGTAGCTCAGCCACCTCAATGTGGATGTGCTGGGAGATGCTTTTCTGCTCAGCACAGTTGTAAAGAGTGATTATACAGTATGCGTTACTATAGACTTCCTGTCAGCTCAGACCAGTCTGGTTATTCTCCCCTGAGCTCTCTCATCAACAAGGTGTTTCAACCCATCAACTGCAGACCCTCCGCTCGCAGGATGTGTTTTAGTTTTTCACACACAAACTCTACAGACTGTTGTGTGTGAAAATTACAGGAGATCAGCAGTTTATGAAATACTCAACCAACCCCTCTGGCAGTAACATCCATGCCACAGTTAAAGTCACAGAGATCATACTTTTTCATTCAGTAGGTACTGAATGGAATGCAGCAAGTACTGAATGGAATGAAGCAGGTACTGAATGGGATGCAGTAGGTACTGAATGGAATGCAATAGGTACTGAATTGATACAGTAGGTACTGAATGGAATGCAGTAGGTACTGAACGGAATGCAGCAGGTACTGAATGATTTGCAGTAGGTACTGAATGGAATGCAGTAGGTACTGAATGATTTGCAGTAGGTACTGAATGATTTGCAGTAGGTACTGAACGGAATGCAGCAGGTACTGAATGGAATGAAGCAGGAACTGAATGGAATGCAGCAAGTACTGAATGATTTGCAGCAGGTACTGAATGGAATGCAGCAGAACACTATCTGAAGCTGTTGACCTGTATCACTGCGCTGCTGCCACATGATTGGCTGATTAGATAACCGCAGGAATGTGCAGGGGTACATGTGTTCCTAATAAAGTGGACGGTGAGCCTGACCAAAGACTGCTGACAAAAGACAAACACACTTGAAGTTAATAAGACAAAAACGAAGATGTCAGAAACCTTTACAAAAACGTTACAGCTTTACCTCTAACCGTTACAAAGCTCTGACACTGGAGACTCCTTCCACAAACACGTAATGAACATCTCCTTACTGAGAACTTCACCTTATACTGTATGATGGTATAATAATAAATATCAGCAGAAATGTGCCCTTACTGAAGATATACTAAATCGCTAGGATGCACACATTGTGTGTGTGTGTGTGCGTGTGTGTGTGTGTGTGTGCGTGTGTGTGTGCGTGTGTGTGTGGACTGCTGTATAATAGATTATTGGTGTTTGCCTATGTATCAGAGTTCAAATCATAATGCCGGGGTTAAAGCGGGTCAGCTCTGAGTGTGTGTGTGTGTGTGTGTGTGTGTGTGTGTGTGTAAAGAATCTGGGTCAGTGAGGCCTCAGGCACGTAGGCTATGCGCTTGTGCAGATGGCAACCGGACGCCTGTTTTCTCCAAACACAGCCTGTAAGGTGTGTGTGTGTGTGTGTGTGTGTGTGTGTGTGTGTGTGTGTGTGTGTGTTAGACAGTGTAAAAGACAGTTCTATCTCTATTTACACTAAAATATCTACAGTGTTAAGCAATTATTTTAAAATCACTGAGTAACTATATTATTATTATTAGCATTATTGTTGTTGTTGTTATTATTATTATTATTATTATTATAAGTTATGTTGGGTTAGCTACATCTGCTGTGATTAATCAACCCCCCCCCCACACATACACACAGTCTGGCTCAGTCATCATGAGTAATACACACACACACACACACACACACACACACACACACACACAAATTAGATAAAGTAAATCAATGACCCAATGAGGACATCCTGGCTAGTCTCTCTCTCTCTCTCTCTCTCTCTCTCTCTCTCTTTCTCACACACACACACACACACACACACACACACACACACACAATTTATCCATTAAATTAAGTTATCCTCCCTCTAGCAGTTAAATATAGACCTAAGGAGAACTTTAAACATATTTCTCTGTTGTATTTAGAAGAAGAGAAGAAGAGAGATTCTCTGTTCTATAATCGTTATAGACGGTAATGGTGGCGCAAGAGGAATAAAACACTTCGGAACGCTCTGTTAAAGGAACGTAATCATCTCCAGTGAGAGGTAGGCTGCGTCCGAATCTCCCTACTGCCCTACTGCACAGTAGGCGAAAATCAGCGAGCCAAAACAGTAGAGTAGTATGCCCAATTTCTCAGAACCACGGGACACTGTGGATACTGCGCTATCCCATAATGCAACGGGACTGGCGTGGAAGAGCTGTCTGCACGTCAGCTCTGGCAATGCCAATATGGCGGATGTAGTATGTCCGGACTGTATTCGTACTACACACTTATACTGATCAGCACGTACTGTATCAGTGGCCTGAAGTGGGTACTGAATCGAATGCAGTGGGTACTAAATCAATTGGGGCAGTGGAGGCTCAGGGGTTAAAGGCTCTGTGTTGCTGATCAGAAGGTCAGAAGTTCAAGTTACCACTGTTGGGCCCTTGGGCAAGGCCCTTAACCCTGAACAGCTCAGCTGTGTAAATGAGATAAATGTAAGTCGCTCTGGATAAGGGTGTCTGCCAAAAGCCATAAATGCAAATGAAAATGCAGTAGGTACTGAATCGAATGCAGTAGGTACTGAATCGAATGCAGTAGGTACTAAAGCGAATGCAGTAGGTACTGAATCGAATGCAGTAGGTACTAAAGCGAATGCAGTAGGTACTGAATCAAATGTAGTAGGTACTGAATCGAATGCAGTAGGTACTAAAGTGAATGTAGTAGGTACTGAATCAAATGCAGTAGGTACTGAATCGAATGCAGTAGGTACTAAAGCAAATGCAGTAGGTACTGAATCGAATGCACGTACGAAATCGAATGTGGTAGGTACAGACTCGAATGCAGTAGGTACTGAATCGAATGCAGTAGGTATTGAATCGAATGCAGTAGGTACTGACTCGAATGCTGTAGGTACTGAATCGAATGCAGTAGATACTAAATCAAATGCAGTAGGTACTGAATCGAATGCAGTAGGTACTAAAGCGAATGCAGTAGGTACTGACTCGAATGCAGTAGGTACTGAATCGAATGCAGTAGGTACTAAAGCGAATGCAGTAGATAGTAAATCAAATGCAGTAGGTACTGAATCGAATGCAGTAGGTACTAAATCAAATGCAGTAGGTACTGAATCGAATGCACGTACGAAATCGAATGTGGTAGGTACAGACTCGAATGCAGTAGGTACTAAAGCGAATGCAGTAGGTACTGACTCGAATGCAGTAGATACTAAATGGAATGCAGTAGGTACTGAATCGAATGCAGTAGGTACTGACTCGAATGCAGTAGATAGTAAATCGAATGCAGTAGGTACTGAATCGAATGCAGTAGATACTAAATCGAATGCAGTAGATACTAAATCGAATGCAGTAGGTACTGAATCGAATGCAGAAGGTACTAAAGCGAATGTAGTAAGTACTGAATCGAATGCAGAAGGTACTGAATCGAATGCAGGTACTGTCACAGCCGTCTCCTTCAGCTTTTTGTCATCATTTGTCACAAATCTATAATTATTATAGACAACAGACAAAGGAGAGAGTGTGTGGGTGTGTGTGTGTGTGTGTGTGTGTGTGTGTGTATGTGCGTGTGTGTGTGTTGAGGGTGGGGTGTTACATTCTGAGAAACTGCTTCAGTTTCCATCATTAAAGACCACAGCTGCCTTCTAGATGATGTCATAGGAAGAAAAGGAAGTGGGTATACACTCATGTCTGTGTGTGTGTGTGTGTGTGAGCTGTAAGTTTACTTGTTCTTTGACCCACGTGTGTTTCTGACGAGTGTGTACGTGTGTGAGATGATGCTGTCATAGCGATAAAGCTGTAAAAGTCCTGATCATGTGTTCACTTTTACTGTCATAAGGAATGGGTTATAAAGCAACGTAGCACTTTTATATATATTTATATAAATATATAATATAGAATTATATATATATATGTGTGTGTGTGTGTGTGTGTGAGTGTGAGGTGTCCTTTCTCCATTTGCTCAGCTGGAACTCTAATATTAGCAGCCTGGCCGTGAGAGGATGAGCATGACGGGCCAGATCACACGCCCCTAAACACACACAAACATACTCTCACACACACACACAAACATACTCTCACACACACACACACACACACACACACACACACGTGACTTCAAAGCTACAGCTGTCAGTGACTCCACATGCAGAGTAAAAAACCTGAGAGAGCTCTATCTAAACCATACACAACACACACACACACACACACACACACACGAATGATGCTAATATCCATCACTCTGAGTAACATGCTCACGCCGTGGTTTTTTTTAAACACATTTCCCCGTAAAAATTCAAAAAATTTCAAACTGATGTTGAATAACTTCCGCGTTCTGTATTTATACGACGCTCCCTCTTACACGCTTTAGACGCGGGGTCGCTTGCTAGCTAAATTCCGACTCGAGCATATCACCACTGTAACATGTTGACAATGTCTAACCTTGGGCGGGGCCGATCAGCCACTTCGAGTGAGCCGAGGGGGCGTGGTTAATTCGACGGCTCCAAAGAACAGAGTGGGTGGAGCCAAAACCGGCGCGTTAGAAATCTCCGAACTACGAAGTGAGACGTAAATAACACGTAGGCAACGATTTACGGATTTCACAGAAGCGGAAACACAAAACGCGCAGCGTGTGTACTTTCGCAGGGAAAATAAATAAATAAATAAAGTTTCAACCTGACACGCTCCGGCTGGTTCGTAAAATCCCCGGGAGCGCGAACACTGTCGCTCACGCTACTATTTGCTCTAGATATGTTAATTAGCTAGCAAGGATGATTAAGAATATTTTATGAATCAGGAATGCAAACGGAAACAGCATTCGCCTCGCGCTTCGAGACCGCTCGAGATGCTAGCGATGAACGCGATGCTAGTCGTGCGCCGGTTTTACCGAGAGCACATTATTTGATGCATTTTCGTCTCGCTATTGCGATTCAAAGACGTGAGAAAGGACGCCTTTGAAACTCGCCAACTTCCTGGGCCGCTAAGTGGGCGGGGCTTCAGCGTTCACGCCCTCGCTATATGTCAGCAGCGCGCCGTGTTCATGTCTCCTTTCTAGCTCCTTCTGCGTTTACCGTCCCGTCCCGTCCCGTCACCACGACTACTTTGGTCGGACGATATATATATCGTCCCAGAAAGAACTGCGATAAACGATAAGATTGTCATTTTCTGCCGCTGATACGATGATGATGTAACAGCACGATAATGCGAATGCACGCTTTCAAAGAGCGATGAACTTTTCATCCTGGAGATTATTCAGACGTTATGTAAACAAACACGACGGGCGATTATCCAGGTCGGAAAAAATGATCCATAACTCATGGACGTGACGTAATTCCAGTGACAGGACTGATCACGTGTGCAGTACAGATGTGCTCATGTTGTGACTTTATGAATGAAGCTCTACAAATAACAGAACGTCTGATGAAGACAATATGGAGAGGACGGTTTGTTTATTTGTCACGCTCTCGAACGCGCCCGAGAACCCGGAGAACTCGTTTAGAAACTTCCAGCGGAAAATAATCAGGGCGCGGATCCTCGTACCTGATTACAGAACAAATGTGCTGCCGCTCTGCATAAATCTGCATATATTTGCATACGTTACGGGCGTGTGGACAGGATTAGCATTTCTGCTCGTTCGCAAGCTGTTCTTGTTTTATTCTCACGCTCGTTTCTCTCCGAACGAGTGAAAGCAGGATCGGATCGTGAAAGTCGAGAGTCCGAGTGTTACGGGACGGCGAGGCGTCACGCGGTCTCGTTCCACTTGGTCGACGGGGCGAGCGGCGTATCTGTGCCCGCTAACAAGCTAGCCTGAACGTTAACGCTAAGTAGAATATTTGGAGTAATAAAATGAAATATCGACACTTTAAACCCCCGCATTGTCGAATTCTGGATTCTGATTGGCCGGAAGGTGTTGATTCGTTTTCTATAACAGCAGCTGCAACTCGCGGGCTTTTTCTATAGTAACACCTCGTTCACGGGGACTCGTACGGCGTAACGTTTACGCAAGGAGTCTCCAGTGTCGGCGTTTCGTAACAACCAGAGGTAAATCTGTCGCTTTAAGTTTTCCGACAGCTCCGGGACGGAGGAATTTACGCTGTAAGGGTTCTTTTTTCTTTAAGAGAGAGAATAAAGAGAGTCCGGTGAAGGAACCAGTGAGAACAGGGAGTAACTTGTTTTGTGGATGGTGTACATCAAACGGATATAATAAAAATAAAAAATAAAAACATTTTTAAAAATTGTAATCGCTGGTAAATTGCTGTGGCGCAAAAACAATAAAACGCGGCGCTAACTCGGCTTCATGGTACCTCCGTGCCGTTGGTTATTTTCCTCTAACAGCACAGCGCTGAGGGGTTTATTCCTTACTTATTAATTAGTCATTAATTAATATTAGCATGTCATTTTAATAGTGCTAAGACTGATGGCTTGGACATTTTAGATTGTTTCCTACGTTTGATATTGTGATGTGAAGTCCTTTATGAAAGCATGTCTTCCTTTTTGTTTTGTTGTCCCTGTCATCGTTCCAGTCAGGTCGGGATTTACGGGCGTGGCCGAGACGGTTATGTTCGTACCGCTGGCAGTCCTCGAGCGGCCGGACGGAGCGTTTCCTCGGCTTCCGGAGAGACTCCGACGTCACGGCGGAGAGCCGAGCGCCGGCACGGTACGGCTCGGAGAGGAGGAAATCGGCTTCTCTTCTTCTCTTTCATCTCTCCCCTTCTCCTTGATGTATATCCCTGATCGATTTCGATTCCACTCTGGCGTTCCTGGACATCCAGACGTACCGCTGGGGCCAAAAACAGACACGTGAGGGACCAAAATAGGAAGCGGTTTCCCGCTTCCTCCCCGGTCTGCTTTATTTCATCAACGCGGGTCGTTCCAACCTGAAAGTGCACAGACTTTCCACTTGTTGTGCTGTAAATCTAACAAACTGCACGGCCGTGCACTACATCCTTTAATGCTTTTTTTCAATCAAATTAAAGCCATGATGCAGAAATCCAGCCCGGTCCAGTCCTCCAGGGCCGGGAGTGCGGTCAGCTGACGCGAGAGCGCGGTGTTGGATGACATGCGGCACAGCTGAGACCCCTGTCCCTCCTGATTCGGTTCATTAACAGGTGCGTAATGAGGGTTAAACGGGGGTGAGAAGTGGGGGGCGATAAAAAGCTCACTCCTTGTGGAGGATTTTTGTCAAGTCTTTATTCTATCACGAGCCCTCTCAGGATCTTCATCGGTTCTGCTGAGCTGTGTGAAATTCTCTGCTGATTAAACACCAGGAATGACGTAATCCGACTCCCGGGCTCGGGACGTGTGAACCGGTACGAGACTGCGAGGGTAAACACGCCAGCGTGGTGTTGTAACTGTCTGGATTGTCGCAAGATCCTCCCCCGCCCACCCCCGTCTGCTTGGAAATGGTTTGTTCCAGTTTCCCTGTTCACTACGTAGTGCCCTGGTGAGGGAGTTTAATCATAATCATAATCATAATAATAATAATAATAATAATAATCCTGTCTCAGAAAATAACCCTCAATGCTAGCACAGCACACTCAATTTACTCCTGTATTTACTCCTGTAATTACTTCTGTATTTACTTCTGTATTTACTCCTGTATTTACTCCTGTATTTACTCCTGTAATTACTTCTGTATTTACTCCTGTAATTACTTCTGTATTTACTCCTGTATTTACTCCTGTATTTACTCCTGTAATTACTTCTGTATTTACTCCTGTATTTACTCCTGTAATTACTTCTGTATTTACTCCTGTATTTACTTCTGTATTTACTCCTGTAATTACTTCTGTATTTACTCCTGTATTTACTCCTGTATTTACTCCTGTAATTACTTCTGTATTTACTTCTGTATTTACTCCTGTATTTACTCCTGTAATTACTTCTGTATTTACTCCTGTATTTACTCCTGTAATTACTTCTGTATTTACTCCTGTATTTACTTCTGTAATTACTCCTGTATTTACTCCTGTATTTACTTCTGTAATTACTCCTGTATTTACTCCTGTATTTACTTCTGTATTTACTCCTGTAATTACTTCTGTATTTACTCCTGTAATTACTTCTGTATTTACTTCTGTATTTACTCCTGTAATTACTTCTGTATTTACTCCTGTATTTACTTCTGTATTTACTTCTGTATTTACTCCTGTAATTACTTCTGTATTTACTCCTGTAATTACTTCTGTATTTACTCCTGTATTTACTTCTGTATTTACTTCTGTATTTACTCCTGTATTTACGTCTGTATTTACTCCTGTATTTAGGGGTGTACAAACTTTTGCACCCACCCTGGCATACAGTGTAGACTTATATCGGTGTATATATAACAGAAGTGTAACAGTATGATCTCAGTACAGTGATGTAGCGAGTCTGATGTGTGCTGAGTTGGACCTTTGGCCCAGAGAATCGAATTTCCAACTGGTCATGCAGTCTGCAACCGCAGCCAGGAAATGTTTCATCAGGAACTGTGGAAGCTCGGGGAGGAGGAGGAGGAGGAGGAGGAGGAGGAGGAGGACGAGGGGGGCGAGGAAGACGAGGAGGAGGAGGGGGAACACGTTATCGGCCCTGTCGGCAGTGTCTTTCCTGAAACGCCGCGTTACAAAATGGCCTCCTGCTTCCTGTGGCTTCCGCCGAGGAGGAGAATTTTCAGGCACAACATGTATCACCGGTGATTACTCCACGGCGCTGCTGAGTTCTGGATCGTGATTGGCCAGAGGG
This sequence comes from Ictalurus furcatus, assembly GCF_023375685.1. Lineage (NCBI taxonomy): Eukaryota > Metazoa > Chordata > Actinopteri > Siluriformes > Ictaluridae > Ictalurus > Ictalurus furcatus. The sequence continues at coordinate 27,605,246 of NC_071268.1, forward strand.
TGTTTAATTCATTTTCTAAAACAGCGGCTCTGACGGTAGCGCAGCTGCGAATCACGGGTTCATTTTAACGTGCGCTGTGGTTTCCGTAGCGACAGCTCGTTCACAGGGACCCGCTCTATTAAAAAGCAAGAAAAACGTGTGGAATCGGTCGAGCGGTGAAAGTTTCCGGTAAGGAACGCGCTCGTGTAACATTTTACGGAAGGAGGACGTCTTCGGGGCAGAGGAGTTCTCGGTAACGAAAGACCACAAGCTGCGGGGGCTGTTATTTTCCTGTAACCGCATGATACCGGGTGTTTTATTCCTTACTTAATATTCACCGTACAGCCACAGCGCCGACGAATCTCCGTAAAATGTTTTCAAGTACTCACTCACTCACCTGAGAGAGAGAGAGAGAGAGAGAGAGAGAGAGAGAGAGAGACTTCTCTTCCTGTTATTATGGGCTAAAAGTTTTCTCTTTGAACAAGATCGGTCTTGGACGAGTCTCACAAACACAAAGCCACTGATGACGGAGTACAGAGCCACGATCTTCCTGTTGTGCCTCGTTATTTATAGGTGTATAAGATTATCAGGCTCGGATGGTTATTTTATACACACACACACACACACACACACACACCTGGGTGAAGTCGTTTGTTATGTTGTGTGTTTTGTGTTTCAGTGGAAATCCCCCCCCCCCAGTCACGCGCCAGCCGTTCCTGAGGCGTTTGGGAAGTGCACATTCCCGGGAATCCTGGGATATTACAGACAC
>NC_071268.1:27610993-27625993 GCF_023375685.1 Ictalurus furcatus
TTATTATTATTATTATTATTATTATTATTATTATTATATGTATTTATGGTGTTTAAACACCAGTATATCATTTCAAAGGAATAAATAAATAAATAAAACATAATTATATGAACAAATGTTGATTCATTGTTAATCGTATATTTATTTCTAGGTAAAATCAGTTATATGATTTTTTTTATCGATCTTTCTACTATAAAAAGTATAAAAAGTATGCATATATATGTGGATATATATATATAGATATATTTATATGTCACAATACATTTCTATTATTTTGTAAAGATCTTTTTATCTTTTTTTTATTTATTTAGTCCCGCCCTTCAGACGTTAAATATGATAGTTACATGTTTCCCAGAAGACAAAGTACGAACAATTTACACCGACCATCCTGTTCAAAAGTTTACACCCCCCTGCCTCTCAATGTATCGTGTTACCTTCTGGAGCATCAGTGAACGTTTGCACCTTGTGTAATAGTCGTGTACGAGTCCCTCAGTCGTCCTCGGTGTGAAAAGATGGATCTCAACATCATATAGCCGCTGATGGAAAGGGGTCAAATATGCCTCCACCCTGTGTGCAGAGTTTGCATGTTCTCCCCGTGCTTTGGGGGTTTTCTCGGGGTACTCCGGTCTCCTCCCCCAGTCCACAGACATGCGTTGTAGGCTGATTAGCATTTCCAAATTGTCCGTAGTGTGTGTGAATGTGCCCTGTGACGAGTTGGTGTCCCCCGCCCCGCCTCGTGCCCCGAGCCCCGAGCCCCCTGGGATATCCTCCAGGGTCCCTGTGACCCTGTGTAGGATCAGCGGTACAGAAAATGGATAGATGGATGGATGTTTTTATCATTTCCTGCACCTCAGGAGCTTTCTGATAAGGCTGATTAAATGATCACGGCCAGATCTAATCATGTGAAACACACGCACACCCACACACACACGTGCACACAAAGTATATTACAGTATACTCATGCTAATATGATTGAGTGAAACTCACTCTGCCTGAAAATACCTGTTTAAGGGTGAAGTATTAAAAGTAAAACTATACGGACACGATGTCGTGTATAAATTATATTCGGGGTACGAGTTATCGCCGGAACGTTCTTTGTTGTGTAATCACTAATCGTTAAGAACTGAAAAATAAATGTCCGTGATGATTTGGAAGATCTTCACTTGCAGGTCACCGAAATAATAATGTTAGACAGAAGTTCAAAGTCTCTTTTGGGGAAAAAAAAACACAAAAAAAACAACAATGGGGTCAAAGTGCAAGTAATCAAAGTACAACTCCTCTGAAGTTCAGCCAAAAAATAAAATAAAATAAAAAGAAAGAACTTTCCTTTTTTACATCAGATATAGTCATAATGCATAAACGCTTACAGTATGAGGTTATATACACCTCCAGCGGTGTGTAAAAGCTTGTGTAAACACCTACGATGAAGAAAACAGATGAGAAAACGCGTGTGCCATGTGGCAAATAAAAAGTGAGCTGTAAAAAGGAAGTCACTTTTATCTGTGCTGCAGAGCAATTAAAACATTATACTCCAGACTTTTCCTCTCCGGTGGTTTATTTTAAGCGCCGCTTTAACAGGCCGAGTCGTCTTTTGTGTACGTAGTGAGATGAAATCTCACCGTATGAATATCATACACATAAAAATAAATCACCACAGGGCTTCCGGGAGCACGACGCCGGGTTAGGACATATACTTCTGCATTTCGATTCTATTTTAGACAACGTTGGGTTAGAATTTCCACAGCTCTTCAGTCACATCCTGTATTTTAACAGCGGCGGCGGGTTTCCTTCGAAGTTTGAGCTTGCAAAACAAATTAGCCCTATTTGGAGGGGATTAAATGCGCATGGGGGAGTGGGGGTCATTTCTTGTTTCACAGGTGCGTCTCTGCGGTTTTATTTCCGCCCGGATCGGCCGTGTGGGTGTTTTCCTCCGTCCTGCTGTGAGAATATTACACGCTGAATTACCAGCTGTTTTTAAACGCTTCCTGGGTCATGAAATGAAAAATGGAAGCTTCGTATTGATACTTTTGCGATTATTGCTTTGCTGAACTTTTCAGGGTGCTGCAGGAACTTTGGTTCTCCCCGAACTGAAACGAGAGCCAGAGTCTCTTCTCTGCTCCAGCGCCTGGTATCACTGCACAGCGTAAACATCCGGATTTGCGGAAAACGCAACCTTCCAGAAACTAACGCGCTCCTGTCTGGATGCCAGAGTTTTATCACAGAGGAGACGTGTAAACAAACAAACAAAAAAAAACGTGTAACCGACGTCCCTCTGATAAATGAAGTATGGAAAGGTCAATTCTGAACAGTAGGGTGGGTTTACACGGGTTTCCTCCGGGTTCCCTGGTTTCCTCCTACCTCACACCTAGCGTTCTGGATACACTTCGATCCTGACCAGGATACAGCGCTTGATGAAGACGAACGAATGAAAATATGAAAATGCAATCCGGTCCGTACAGGATTTCGCAGAGGGTTTTTTTTTTTTGTGATTGTTGAAGCCAAAAATGCTTAATTTGCGGGGTTTTTTTTCATTGTTGAAATCACAATCGCACAAAATTGTTTCGCACGGGCTTTCCGCGACGATTTTTGTTGGTAAACGAGACCTTTTAGCTGTACTCGCGTTCGACATATGTGAATCGAAGAGGGCTTTGGATGGAAGATGTCACATGACGCGTCCCGGGCCCAAATCTTGACAATCGCCATATATTGCAGAATAGGTCATATAAGTCTTGCAGGACGCATTAGGGTTTACTTTGGGGTGAGGTGAATTCACATGAAATCCGCAACAAAAGACAGAACCGGATAACCGGAAAACAACTCGAGGGCACAGACTTGGACATTATCAGCTGGTGAGCTGGTCTCTGATGTCACCGGCGCTGCCGGGATGAAAATAGATCATCATGAATTAAACAACAGAAACCTGTGCTGCTGAGACGCCTGAGGACGTGCTACAGTGACGTAAACGTTACGTACTCGCATCAGACACCCTTCTGTTTCCATCTGATAGCTGCGGAGTGTGAAAAGAGGCCGTTGTTTCAGTGGATGTTAGGATGCTAGCATGTTAGGAACTCAATTTAAAAGCTTCCCAGTGGTCACGTCAAGGTCACGTCAACTTCAAACAACGGCCCAGGAGACACTCTGCCGTATCCACTGTATAATGTCTTTGTATCCATTTAAAACACATTATCTGTTCATGTCTACGGTACAGGAAGTACCACAGGTTCTGCTGTGAGGACTGTTTGGGGAATGCTGCATCTGTTCTACTGTAGGAAGGGTCTCGAGTAACAGCTGTCGTGACTCTGAATCAGATCTCCCAGCTGTCAGAAATCTGAATCGGATCCGTTTTATTCACTTTGTCGAAATGTCTGACAACCGCTAGGTTAGAAATGGATCGTGTCGTGTTGTGTAACTGTGTCTTGCTGTTGTAAGAGCCCTGAGAATGATCTAAGGATCTGGTGTTAAACTGACAACAAGGAGTCATCGCTGGAAAGGAAGACGGGTGGAGGGAGGAAGTCACAAGATTAACGCCCACGCCATTAGACGTTACAGTTACAACATCCAGCAGCATCGAGGCTTTGGACAGCAGGGCACTGCCTAAATTTGTATTTAAAGTCATGCGGCGTTGATTTGCGTCCGTCCACATCGCTCACGTTGAAGCACACACCCACGCCATCACCGTCGACATTTGCTTGGCTTTGAGCTCCGATTCCTCCACCTGCTCAACGACTGACCCAGAACCAGTGCATTAGACGTCTCTCGTAGCAAACCACGACCCAGCCTGACTGATCCAGCATCAGCTGTTAAGCAGGAACAGATTTAAAGTAGTCTCAGGCTTTCAGCTGTTAGTTTATACTTAGCAACAGGCTAATTTCTGCATCCACACTAATGGATGAGAAATCTAACATACTGGGAAATGAACAGCTGGCAGCAAAATGTTTCACATCTCTGACATTGTGCCGGATTCAGAGTTGAGTTAAGTCAGTCGGTCAGTTAGTCATCAGTCCATCGGTCAGTTAGTCGATTAGGCGATGAGTCGGTCAGTTAGTCAGTTGTTCAGTAGGTCAGACAGTCAGTCAGTCACATTATTAAGTCAGTGGGTTCATCATTCAATTTAGTCAGTCGGTCTGTCAGTTAGATAGTTGGTACCTCAGTCAGTCAGTTACTTGGTCAGTCACTCAGTCAGCTACTCGGTCAGTCAGTTAGTTACTCAATTAGTTGGTCAGTCAGTTACTTAGTTAGTCAGTTAGATAGTAGGTACATCAGTTAGTCAGTCAGTCGCTTGTTCCGTTACTTAGTCAGTTAGTTACTCAGTCAGTTAGTTATTCAGTCAATTGCTCAGTTAGTCAGTCAGTTACTCAGTCAGTTAGTTCCTTAGTCAGTTAGTTACTCAGACAGTCACTCAGTCAGTCAGTTAATAAGTCAATTGGTTAGTCAGTTACTTGATCATTTAGTTGCTCAATCAGTCAGTCACTCAGTCAGTCAGTCCATCAGTAAGTTACTCAGTCAGTCAGTCAGTCCATCAGTAAGTTACTCAGTCAGTTACTCAGACATTCAGTCAGTTATTTACTTGATCAGTCAGTTGCTCAGACAGTCATTTACTCAGACAGTCAGGTACTCAGTCGGTCATTTACTCAGACAGTCAGGTACTCAGACGGTCATTTACTCAGACAGTCAGGTACTCAGACGGTCATTTACTCAGACAGTCAGGTACTCAGTCGGTCAGTCACTCAGACAGTCAGGTACTCAGTCAGTCAGTTACTCAGACAGTCAGGTACTCAGTCAGTCAGTTCCTCAGTCAGTCAGTTACTTAGACAGTCAGTTACTCAGTCAGTCATTTACTCAGTCAGGTACTCAGTCGGTCAGTCACTCAGACAGTCATTTACTCAGTCAGTCAGTTACTCAGACAATCAGGTACTCAGACAGTCAGTTACTCAGACAGTCAGTTACTCGGTAAGTTACTCAGTCAGTCAGTCAGTCACTCAGTTACTCAGACAGTCAGTTACTCAGTCAGTTGCTCAGACAGTCAGTTGCTCAGTCAGTCAGTTACTCAGTCGGACATTTACTCAGTTGGTCAGTTACTCAGACAGTCAGTTACTCAGTCAGTCATTTACTCAGACAGTCAGTTACTCAGTCAGTCATTTACTCAGTCAGTTACTCAGTAAGTTACTCAGTCAGTCAGTCAGTCAATTACTTAGACAGTCAGTTGCTCAGTCAATCAGTTACTCATTCAGTCATTTACTCAGACAGTCAGTTACTCAGACAGTCAGTTACTCAGACAGTCAGGTACTCAGTCAGTCAGTTACTCAGTCAGTCATTTTCTCAGTCAGTTACTCAGACGGTCAGTTACTTAGTCAGTCATTTACTCAGACAGTCATTTACTTAGACAGTCATTTACTCAGACAGTCAGTTACTCAGTAAGTTACTCAGTCAGTCAGTCAGTTGCTCAGACAGTCAGTTACTCAGTCAGTCAGTTGCTCAGTCAGCCAGTTACTCAGACAGTCTGTCACTCAGTCGGTCATTTACTCAGTCGGTCAGTTACTCAGTTGGCCAGTTACTCAGTCAGTTACTCGGTCAGTCATTTACTCAGACAGTCAGTTACTCAGACAGTCAGTTACTCCGTAAGTCAGTTACTCAGTCAGTCGATCAGTGAGCAAAATGCCTTTTCAAAATGGACTTTTTCTTCTTTCTAAACACTTATGAATATGGAATGTGATAAGTCACAAAATAAAAACGAAACAATATAATATATGATTTTGATGTGTAATAAATTCGTGGAACATGCCCATTTACAGCTTAGTATTTAAATCTTTTCTGTAAAGTCTGTATCCCATAAACAGAGACTGCAGTGTTGTAATGTCTTTCTCCTGAAAGCTTGTCTCTATGCCGGTATCCACATGTTGTCATGATTGTATAGGAATGAGCGCTTTGTAGGAACATCTGGCTCATAGGAACCTGCAACATAGAGAAGAGACACATCATTTTAACAAAAGCGGGGTCAACCTCAAGACACACAGTGTCATATAGGAATTGGTTCAAATAAAAAGTAAACGTGTGTTACTGATCCTGCGAACTAAAATATCTACTGATGCTCATTATGGCATGTTGAAAGATATCGTGTGCATCAATCTGACATTTATAGTGGAATATTTATCACACTATTATCATTGTGTTTGAATCAGAAGGCGGTTCTGGGGGTAGGCAGTGTTCTTGCTCCTGAGATAAATCCATTTCAAAGAGGTGAGTAAGAGAGACAACCAGACCCATTAGTCTCACCCGGGCCCGGGACGCCTTGTCCTCTGGTGTGGTGCGTCTCCCTACGTGTGCTGGACACGAACGCAGCACTGGCCATGAGGTGTTTGGGAGGTCCAGCGTAGTTCACAATGTCGTACTGACCCGGTCCGGGCAGTGGGGGGGCTTTAGGAGGAAGCAGAGGAGGAGCTGCGAGTCCTAAATAATGCCTTCTCCTGAAACACACACACACACACACACACACACACACACAAGCAGAACACTTACACATCTATAAAGGAATGGTCTGGAAGTGTCAGAAACAGTTTGGTGTCACGCTCAGGTAGGATTTTCTGAATAACTGTGCGTAGCTGTAAGGCACACTTACGGTACAATAGTCCTCTTCACAGGTTCTGGAGTTTTATAAGGACTGTAGGATCCTGGTCCCGGGCCTTCACTCTTCACCAGAGTCTGTATCCTGGCAGAAGTGGATTTGAAGCAGGACGAGGGTACTATAGGGGTTTTCTGTATCACCGTGGCATTCACACTGTAATGACCTGCAGGGAGGAGAGATTGCAAGAGAAAAATAGACAAAAGACAGAGAGAAAACACAAAAGAGGGGTGAGTTGGGTGAGTGAGGGGTGTGTGAGGGGTGAGTAGGGTGAGCGAGGGGTGAGCGAGGGGTGAGCGAGGGGTGAGTCGGTGAGTGAGGGGTGAGTGAGGGGTGAGTGAGGGGTGAGTGAGTCAGGTGAGTGAGGGGTGAGTGAGGGGTGAATGAAGGGTAAGTTGGTGAGTGGGGGTGAGTGAGTCGGGTGAGTGAGGGGTGAGTGAATCAGGTGAGTGAAGGGTGAGTGAGGGGTGAGTGAAGGGTGAGTTGGTGAGTGAGGGGTGAGTGAATCAGGTGAGTGAGGGGTGAGTGAGGGGTGAGTGAAGGGTGAGTTGGTGAGTGAGGGGTGAGTGAGTCGGGTGAGTGAGGGGTGAGTGAATCAGGTGAGTGAAGGGTGAGTCGGTGAGTGAGGGGTGAGTGAGGGGTGAGTGAATCAGGTGAGTGAAGGGTGAGTCGGTGAGTGAGGGGTGAGTGAGGGGTGAGTGAGTCGGGTGAGTGAGGGGTGAGTGAATCAGGTGAGTGAAGGGTGAGTCGGTGAGTGAGGGGTGAGTGAGGGGTGAGTGAGGGGTGAGTCGGTTGTAATGACACTGACATGGAGACGGTGCTCTCGGTGCAGGTGGATAAACATCACTGCGTCCCGTTTTAGAGAGAAAAGCAGACTGGGCTGAAACCACTGAATTCACCTCCACTCCACTGTAACACACCTGCTGACACAAACACACACACACACACACACACACACACACACAAGACTGTTATACATTCAGTACTGAAGTCACACGTCAGCTACACTCTTTAGCTACAATCTTTAGCGTTAATGCCTAAAGATTCTCAAAGTTTTATAGAGAATCAGATTTGTAAAGTTACACAACGAAAAATAAAGGTATCCTATTCAAATTCAACTCTGTTCCAATCTATTCTATAGTTTTATTCTATTATTTTTAATAGTACTCTATTCCATTCAATTCCACTCTGTCCTTCTACTGGGTTTTATTCTATTCTGCTGTATTCTCCTGTCATATTGTATCCTATAGTGTTCTATTCTCTTCTATTCTGTTCCTATGTGTTCTGTTTTCTTCCGTTCTGTACCGTTCTATTCAAATTCTATTCTACTCCACAGTGTTCTATTATAGTGCGTTGAAATGAAATGAAATTCCTCCACATCACACCTCCGTTTGAAGTCACGAGATGAACGTAACGCACGACAGGAAATCAGTACGGATTCCGTTTAAATTCCTTCTCGAATAAAGTTAAAGTGCAGAGACTTAATAATCTGCCATGGAAAATAAATAAATATATATATGTTGGACTCCTTACCACAGAATTCACAGAGTTACAAAATACATGAACTTAGGGATTTTTTAAACTTTTAGTCAGGTGTCATTTTGATTCGCTGAAGTGATTAAACTTTCTTTTCCTTCTTTAACAGGATTCTCCACCACTCACGTTGTACTGGTTTGGTGCTGGTGATTTTTGGGGTGCGTTCGGTGTTTGAACGGCGATGGGCGGGTGGAAGGTTCTGGAGACGTCCCTGTTGAAGTCGTGCTGCCGGAGCAGTGAGCTCGGCAGGTTGTAGGTGTTGGGGGCCGGAGATCCTCTCTGGGGTTTACGGCTCACTCTGAGAGCCTGCGGATACACAGTGTGAGGCAGAAGCAACATTAAATCAGCGGGACGTCCGTTCATCTATAAACATACAACATAAACCAAACCTCACGGTGTAACTGAACACGCCGGAGCCTAACGGGGGCGGCCATCTCGTCTGGATTTTTCGAAGCAGCCATTTGCAGTGTTGTACGAATTCTCCGCGGAGAAATGATATTTCCCGGATTGTTCACGGTTATTACCCAGAGTGCACTTTAAGTCCAGCGTATCGTGATTTCCTTAACTCTTTTTACAGAGGTTTTGGGCGTGCCCGTGTTCAGCGTTGAATTTATTCGTGATGTCACACTCCACAGTAGTGGTTACTGGCTCATATGAAAGTAGACACTCAGGGTTTCAAGGACTTGCTGTCTGTTTTATCTCTGTACCTGTGTTACTGTGGGGCGGTGTGAATTGTTTACCCAGCAGAAGGCTCACACCGCTCCCCTTTCCCATCGCCCTGCTCAGCAGCAGCTAAACACAGAGTCACGCTACTCTACACACAGAAACGCAACAGCGTCCTGACTCGTGACAGACTCGCGGCGATAAAATAATTCGTTTATCCCGATTGAAACCGTCCGATAAGTCGGTTGAAGAAAGGGTTAAACTCAGATTTGATCAGAACCGCTAAATATACACAAAACAGTGTTTAACAGCAGAGCTAGTGGCGTAAAGTGTCTTGCGCTTTCAGAATTGTTTTCGGTCATGCTGAGTCACGATGACGTGTTTCAGTGTTCAGTAGTCAGTGCTGTCTGAATTCAGTCCTTCACTGGCTTATATCTACATATAGAAGTCTATATATGAAGATATATATAGACATATAGAAGTCTATATATGAAGATATATATAGACATATAGAAGTCTATATATGAAGATATATATAGACATATAGAAGTCTATATATGAAGATATATAGAGACATATAGAAGTCTATATATGAAGATATATAGACATATAGAAGTCTATATATGAAGATATATATAGACATATAGAAGTCTATATATGAAGATATATAGAGACATATAGAAGTCTATATATGAAGATATATAGAGACATATAGAAGTCTATATATGAAGATATATATAGACATATAGAAGTCTATATATGAGTCCATGTGGATGTGGATTCGATGGATAAATACAGATTTTGGTTGAGGCAGGCTTCTACATTTGCCTCGCAGCTCCAGTTCAAAATGAGAGTCATGATGAGTTTCACCTTTGACGCAAAGCCTCCGGTTCCTTTCTTGGAGAAGGATGGACTGCAGGTGTCGGCGGCTGTATGAGATAAATACGAGCCGGGACCGGGATTCTCATTCTACATGATAAATAAATAAATAAATAAATAACACAGGATCTGATGGATTTATCGCAGGACATGATTTTTACCGATCAAGGACTAATTCCTCCAAAGAAGTGGAATAATTTCAGATCAGATTTAGGTGTGTGTGTGTGTGTGTGTGTGTGTGTGTGTGTACCACAGAGTGTGTGAAGCGCTTGGCTTGGGAGCTGAATCCTCTCCTCTCCACATTACTGATGATCACAGTTTGGTATTTGGTGGGAATGGAGGAGGGACCAGGAAACTTAAAGCCTGATTTATAACACACACACACACACACACACACACACACACACACACACACACACTGGAACATTGTGTACATTTGAATTACGTCTAAACTGTTCCTATATTCCTAAAACAGCTCAGTCTCAGGATATAACCTCGTTCTTTACTTTACACTCAGAGAGCGTTTATAAAATGATATCAAACTCTATAAAACTCACAGCCACTCGCTCCTCTCATACACCTCCTCTCCGGGTAACCCATCTCCACCTTCACTGCAGCACAGGGAGAGAGAGAGAGGGGGGGGGAGAGGGAGAGAGAGGGGGGAGAGAGAGGGAGAGGGAGAGGGAGAGAGAGAAAGAGAGACAGAGATAGAGAGGGAAAGAGGGAGAGAGAGACAGGGAGAGAGAGGGAGAGAGATAGATAGAGAGGGAAAGAGGAAAAGAGAGAGAGAGAGAGGGAAAAAGGGAGAGAGGGAGAGAGAGAGAGAGAGAAGGGGAGAGGGAGAGAGAGAGAGAGAGAGGGAAAAAGGGAGAGAGGGAGAGAGAGAGAGAGGGAGAGAGAGAGAGAGAGAGAGAGAGAGGGAGAGAGAGGGAGAGAGAGGGAGAGGGAGAGAGGGAGAGAGAGAGGGAGAGAGAGGGAGAGAGAGAGAGGGAGAGGGAGAGAGAGTCAGATAAACAGAGAGACAGACAGACAGGCAGACAGACAATGAGGGAGACAGATAAACAGAGCGACAGACAGACAGGCAGACAGACAATGAGGGAGACAGATAAACAGAGCGACAGACAGACAGACAGGCAGACAGACAATGAGGGAGACAGATAAACAGAGAGACAGACAGACAGGCAGACAGACAATGAGGGAGACAGATAAACAGAGCGACAGACAGACAGACAGGCAGACAGACAATGAGGGAGACAGATAAACAGAGAGACAGACAGACAGGCAGACAGACAATGAGGGAGACAGATAAACAGAGAGACAGACAGACAGACAGGCAGACAGACAATGAGGGAGACAGATAAACAGAGAGACAGTCAAAAAGAGGGACAGACAGACAAAGACATGCAGAGAGGCAGACAGATTGTGTATGTTAGTATTTTTTTGTTAGTATTTAACTGTATTTATTGTTATTGATCATGGTTTTATTAATATGCACAAACAAACAAACAAACAAATGAATAAATAAATGAATATTAATTAGTAATGATAATTATGGTGTATTTCCTGTGTGTTGATGTTACACAGTAATGTCAGTGCAGTCTCTGAACCAGATGTACCTGCTACAGTGTGTATATTTATTTATGTATTTATTTAAAGCAGTCTTACCGCACGTGCGGGGAATTTCTCCACACATGTGGGAACTTTCTTGCGGTCTCTGTTGGTCCAGTTGGTCAACATGCCGTTGCCATGGTAGTGACGTCACTGAACCTTTGCCATGGTCTTCTTTTTGATTTTCAAACACAACACTGTAGCGCCGCTCAGTGGTTAAAATTAGTTGCAACGTTTTTTATTTTTTTTTACTTACGATTTACGTTAAACCGGAAGTTGGATGCAGAGGTGTAGTGTCGTGATTTGATGCGCAAACAATCTCCACCCCGTGTTTTCCGGTAGCAGGCTGATTGGAGGAAAAAAAGGCGCCTGTTCTAGGACCAAACGGACATTTTAGGTATATATTTATGTAACCCTAAATGTGCTTGAAAAGAAATATAAATAACCCACACCACATGGTTATAGTATAAATGACAATGAGTTTCACTGTGTCCACACAACAGGGGCTAATTCATTATTTTAAAAACAAATCTTAAATTTAGTTAAAAACAATGATTTCTGCACAATAACGAGACTTCTGTTATCTTATTAGTAATTAGTATAGAAAAAAACAAAACAAAACAAAAAAAACAATGTAAACAGCGCTACAGCATCTACCAGCTGCAGCGGGGCATTATTTTAATTCAGGCACACAATATGGCTACCAATAGGGTCCTTAAGACGCCATATGCAACGGGTGCGCGATACAGGATAATACCCTCTCCCGCCGCCATCTTGTTTGTTGTTGTTGGCCCGCGGTTCAATCATGGCGATGCATGCTAAAGCGACTCCGCCACAGATTCCCGACACCCGCCGTGAGCTCTCGGAGCTCGTCAAGAGGAAACAAGAGCTTGCGGTAGAGAGAAAAAAAATATATATACACATTTTAATACAATCTAGCAGCTACAACTGTGTAAAATGGCGTCAGATGGAATAGCCTTAGAGAAGGTTCTAGAGTATGCGTTTGACTGACTAGTAGCCGCATTCCAAATACCCTTCTGTAGGATATGTAGTCCACTACGTAGGCGGCTGAACGGTCTCGTTTCGTGTTCTGTGTAGGGCGCGTATGTAGGCGGATATGCGCCATTTGTAACTCAGCCATGGGTTCCGCGGTTAGCTGTATAACGGATCTTTTTTGTGATTTTTTTTTAATTAAATTTATTACATGATATAACGGAACGGTGTTTTTATTTATTCCGTGTAACATTTTATTATAATTACTAACACTATCAGCAGTAAAACTAAATAATATTAGCTTGCAACATGTTTGTTAGCACGTTAGCTAACAGTTAGCTCGCGTTGTGCTGGCTGTGAGAGGCGGTGTGTTGAGGCCGCGTCACAAACCGCTGTATTCTCCCTAAATGGGTGCACTACATAACATATCACAACAACGGGCTTATTCACCCTATATAGTGCACTAGATGTGTGTGTAGAATAGAGACGTGCCCAAAATTATATATATTTGTGTGTTTTGTATATGAAGTAATCAGAAATAGTAAATAATTTAAATATGCAAATATTAAAAAGTAGAATAACAACATAAATGCATATTAATTCACACACAATATGCTTCTTTTAAATATTGTAATGTTTTTGTTCCTTTGCTAAATTTCCTTTTAATAAGCAAATACTAAAAATAAAATAAATATACAAAATAATGAAATTGTACGCCGTAGTAATTAAAATAAAATGAAATTTTATAATAAAAGTCCCCCGCCCCAGAGTTGACCCATGTACTGTAGACATAGCTACACATTTCATTTGATTATTTATTGATTCATAACCCTTTTTTAAATTATTTAAAACTTATTACAAATTGTGAATTATGATTCATGAAATGAGAAATGTTAGTTAATTTATTCGTCCGTCCATTTATAATAAAGATGAGAAGTCATAATTAAAATAAAATAATACTGTGGAAATATATCTATTTATTTATTTGTTTGTTTGTTTTTGTTCATTCTTTATTTTTAATTGAACACACTTTAATTTAAATCCTCATTAAAACGATTCAATCCTACAACAGACTTTAAAAACGGTTTGTTTGTTTTGTTTATTATTTATTTGTATGTGCATACTTAATGAATATTTTCCTCTTGACTCAGTTTGGCGTTTTTATTTATCTTCTGCATTAACTATCTAAAAAAAAAAAAACCAAACGGATAAAATATTGCGTGTTTGCTGAGATGTTGTTCAGGTTAGAGTTACGCTGGTGGTGGTGGTTGTGTTTGATCAGGAGACGCTGGTGAACCTGGAGAGACAGATCTATGCGTTCGAAGGCAGCTACCTGGAGGACACGCAGATGTACGGCAACATCATTCGAGGATGGGACCGCTATCTAACCAACCAGAAGTGAGCGACGGAGCGTGTTTTATCCCTTTATTCTACTCTCTTATCATATTTTATATTAAATTATTATATAATGTTATACGGGAGTTCATTTCTTTTTGTTTTTGTCCTTTGATAGAAACTCCAACAGTAAGACTGACAGAAGGAACCGGAAATTCAAGGAGGCAGAACGTCTGTTTAGTAAATCCTCCGTAACCTCAGTGGCAGTCAGTATCCCTCTCTTCTCACCCACGCCGTTCCGTCGTTTAATTCGTTCACACACGGCTTTATGTTTAAAGTCTCGCTCGTGTACTTCCTAGAGGAGCTCTAACTGAAATGTCCCGGATGACGGGGTCAGGCGTAGCACTGGTGATCCAGACTCGAGGATGGAATCTAGCATACAGCGATTCATTTATTCTTCCCGACATTTAAGCGTTTTTCCATAATCGGGTATCGGATTTATGTAGTATCGGATCCGCCGAGAATAGCGCCATCTTGAGAGCGTTTTGATAATTGCGCACATGAGCCCTGGTTGAAGAAATCCTGATCTGTCCATGCTGTTTTTTCATAAGCACATTTGTTTGTGTGTGTGTGTGTGTGTGTGTGTGTGTGTGTGTACTAATCCCTGACTTTTCCTTCATCTCTTTTTCCCGGCAGGCTGTGTGTGCTCTCGGTGGCGTCCCTGATCACATGAATGAAAAACGTAAGTCAGTGCTTGTGTGTGTGTGTGAGAGAGAGAGAGAGAGAGAGAGAGAGCAGGAAGTTATAAATATAAGTAATGCTACAGTCATGACTTTGGTTTTCCTCTTAAATCTTAAACAGTTATATCTGTGCTTTACTTACCTCAGTATCAGCCTATAAGTTGGTCATGTCATTGCGAGTGACTTTTTTGTGTGTGTGTGTTTAGGCGAGGCAGGCAGCGGCACTGAGAGCGACGCGTCTCCGGACCTGCAGAACCAGGAGAACGAGCCGGGTCAGGAGGAGGCGGAGGACGCAGACGGAGCACTGCAGGACCTGAAGCCTCAGAAAGCCGCGTCGTCCTCCAGCTCCACCAACACGGGCCACCACAGCAGTCACAAGAAACGCAAAAACAAGAACCGACACAGGTACCGCTCGCAATTCTGACCGCAAATAGATTAAAGAAGCCTGTGACAAAGCGTCCAAACTAACCCTTCACAGATCCATTCAATTTCCTCGATGTCGTCATGACAATAGCGGGGTAACGACCTGACATACCGGCGGTCTCCATCATTTCTGTCGTATTTTCTCATGACAGGAGTCCTCCGAATAACATAATATTCAACACGAATAAAAAACACTTCCAATAG
>NC_071268.1:27635993-27655993 GCF_023375685.1 Ictalurus furcatus
CCCAACAAGGAGCCTCTGAATAAACTGGAGTCGGAAGGCGGCGCCCCTGCTGGCCAGATGAATGAGTCCCTGCCCTCCTTCCTCCTTGGGTAGAAAAAGTACACTCTGCGGGACCCAATGCAAACGGTCCCAGAAAAAGTCCACCAATACTGCTTGTATTTTAGCTAGCAGTTGTGCTGGAGGGTCTACGCATGCTAAGCGGTGCCACAGCATAGATGACACCAAGTTGTTAATCACAAGTGTGCGACCCCTCAAAGACATGTGTGGTAAGATCCATTTCCATTTATTTAGACGCCCTTCCACCTTCTCTAAAACATTGTCCCAATTTTTTCTCACAAAAGTATCATCACCAAGATAAACACCAAGATAATTAAAACCACATTTGTTCCAACTTAGCCCAGCAGGTAAAACCAGTTTCTTGCTCAACTCATCGCCGATTGTTATGGCTTCACTTTTTCCCCAGTTAATTTTTGCAGAGGACACTACACCAAAAGCATTAATGTTTTCTACAAGGGTGTTAATATCTTCTTGTTTCTTGGTGATGACAACGACATCATCGGCATAAGCAGATCATTTAAAAACCGTTTCACATCCAGGAAGGTTTACACCTGAAAGAGACCGTCTTAATCGGTGTAGGAGAGGCTCCATGGCCAAGGAGTACAGCATGCCAGATAGTGAGCAGCCTTGTCTAACTCCTCTCTGGACCTTAAAAGGAGCGCTTAAACCACCGCTGATCTTTAAAATACTCTCGAGGTCACTGTACAAGACTCGCACCATGATTATAAAACCCGAGCTGAACCCGAACGCGTCTAGCGTTTGCCACAGATACTGATGTTCAACTCTGTCAAAGGCTTTTTCCTGATCTAGAGAAATCAAGCAGAATTCACAGCCCAATGACTTGGAGAGGTCCAAAACATCAGGAATTAGGATGATGTTATCAGATATCAACCTGTCGGGTATGCAATAAGTCTGATCGACATGAACGACATGCTCCATAACTTTTCTCAGCCTCATGGACGACACCTTTGATAAAAGTTTGTAGTCAGTACTGAGAAGAGCCACTGGTCGCCAGTTTTTGATCTCCTGTAAATCTCCTTTTTTAGGGAGAAGAGTAAGGATTGCTCTCCTGCAGCTCGATGGTAGTTGTCCCTTGTTCAAACTGTCTCTGAGAACAAGCAGTAGATCCTCTCCGATCACAGGCCAGAATGCTTTATAAAAGTCCACAGGAAGACCATCGATACCGGGTGCCTTACCGCTCTCTAGGCTCTGCAACGCAGAAAGTAGCTCAGCAGCAGTGATTTGAGCTTCCAGCTCTGCGTTGACCTCCTCTGAGACCTTGGGTAATCCCTCATAAAAGGACTGCGCCACCTCTGGTTTCTCCTGGAACTCTTTCCTGAAAAGCTTCTCATATAAAGCAACTGCACACTTACGGATCTCCGCAGACTCCTGTAGCAGCTGCCCGGTGCTGGATGGCAGAGAGTGCATGAGCTTCCTCTGTCCGTTCCTGCGTTCCAGGCCAAAGAAAAAGTGAGAGGGTGCATCCATTTTGACGACGTTTTGATGACGAGAGCGAACCAGAGCACCTTGGGCAGAGAAACCCAACAGGTTAGATATAGCTGATTTTTTCCTCTGGAGAATTTCGAAATGTTCTCCTTTTCTAGAGAAGTCTGCCAAACCCTGCAGCTCCACTATTTCACTCTCCAAATTTTTCATGGACCTCATCATGTCTCTTGTGACACTGAGAGTGTACTGTAGGCACAGCTGTTTGATCTTACCCGTCCCTATGTCCCACCGCTGTTGTAGAGAAGTGTATTCATACTTTGTTTTTGTATAACTCCCCCCAAAATACACAAGAACATCCTTAAAAACATTATCAGACAACAGGGACACATTAAAATGCCAGTAGGCGCTATTACATTTCACATCCTTGACAAAGATGGAAACTTGGACAAGGGAATGGTCTGAAATACCAACTGGGTGTATTAAACAGCTTCTCAGTATGTTGCTTTGATGTGCGAAGCAGTAAAATCTATCAAGCCTTGCCAAAGACAAAGAATTATCTTTTACATGAGCCCAAGTATACTGACGCTGAGTGGTGTGGAAGAGCCTCCAAACATCACATAGATCATTCGCATCGATTAATTTAACCAGACGTCCCTTACTGTCTCCATGTGGCTCTGGGTGGTTTCTATCCAGCACTGCGTTTGCAGTGCAGTTAAAATCACCACCCAGGAACATGTATCCGTCGTCACCACAATTACTAATAACAGTATTTAAAGTGTTTAAGAAGACCACCCTTTCTGTGCCTACGGTTGGAGCATATACATTGATAAAATTCAATTTGACATTTTCGAATACAGCTTGTATTTTTAACAAAACAACCCTCAATGATTTCCTCAGTCACACAAGAGATGGGTAAAAAATCTCTAGAAAACAAGATGCCAACTCCACCGCCGTCACTGCTCTTATGACTGAGGAATGTTTCCCCGTCCCATTCCTTCTTCCATGCAGTTTCATTATCCGCTGTGCTATGTGTTTCTTGTAAGAATATGACATTTAGCTTCTTGGCCTTAAACAAGCTGAAAAGGGACGCTCTCTTCACATCCTCTCTAGCACCATTAATATTCAAGGATCCCAGCTTTATGTCACACACAGCAAATGATAAGCTGCATTCAAACAGAAACGTGAGATTGATACAAAATAGGGAGAAACAAAATGCGAGACACTTAACCGTCTTTCGCTATTTTCTCGCTAACTTTCGTCATCAGTTTTTTGAGACGATAACCGTCTTGTTCATTAAAAGTTGGTTGGTCGGTGCTTTCCGTGTTTTTCTTAAACATTTTAACAGAATCGAGGAACAATTTTAAATCTGGGAAAAAATCCTCAACTTTAACTGATCTCACGCCTTTTGTCCTGTCTAAAAACGACCGAATTTCAGTGGAAGAGTAAGCGCCCTCCACCTCCATCTGAGAGTCTCCGCCTACATCGCTTTCCACACTTTCACCCTCTTGTGCGTTTGTAAAACCGTCCTCTGACTGAGATGAACAGCCCATTGATTTAATCTTTGACACTTTTGCAATTTTTTCAGTGTTTCTGGGTTTTTCCTCTTGGTGGAGAATTTAGGGAGGTCAGCATCCATGAGAACATCCTCCTCATTAGCCAACACTGACTCTGCTACTCTAGTCGCGGTGTGACCAACGTTCACCTCCACTTCTAAACCACCCCGTTCTTTCTGTTCTCCCTCTAAGTTCCCCGTCACCTCATTCTCCCGATCGCTATCGTCTCGGGTTTCCTCCTGTGAGGCCTGCACGCTTCCCTGCGGTTCGTCCGGTACCGAGGCCCTGCTTTCGGCTCTAACGGGCGGCGGTTCCTCTGCGTGAGCAGCTGGCCGGCTCTCACCAGCTCTCTCCGGGCACGAGCGGATCACATGTCCTACAGCGCCACACCCAAAACACTTCATCGTTTCTGATGTTACATGCACGGTATAGTCAAAGTCATCAATTTTAAACTTAAACACCAAGTTCAATTCTTCGTCGCTCTTTTTAAGAATCATATGAACCTGTCTCCTGAAAGACACGACGTGTTTGAGGTGAGGAGATTTACAGCTGATGGGAATCATCTTTATCGGAGACACTAGTTTACCGTATCGCTCCAGCTCTTTTTCCAAAAGCTCTTCTTTTTAGAAACGGGGGTACGTTCGAGATAATGACCTTTTTAGCGGGACTTACGAGGGACAAAACTGATACGTAGGAAACTTTAATCACTATTCCGTTCACAAGTAACTGATTTACTTTATCCATATTGTCTAGAAAAATCACAACAGCGCTGTTCATTCTAGACGCAGATTTAATACTTTCATAACCGACAAGCTCACCGACCGCTAGACTACACTCCTCCACCGAGCTCCGTCAGGTGGAGACGGTTTAATAACACTCCTCCACCGAGCTCCGTCAGGTGGAGACGGTTTAATAACACTCCTCCACCGAGCCCCGTCAGGTGGAGACGGTTTAATAACACTCCTCCACCGAGCTCCGTCAGGTGGAGACGGTTTAATAACACTCCTCCACCGAGCCCCGTCAGGTGGAGACGGTTTAATAACACTCCTCCACCGAGCTCCGTCAGGTGGAGACGGTTTAATAACACTCCTCCACCGAGCTCCGTCAGGTGGAGACAGTTTAATGGCGTGTCGGCGAGTCAGTCTGTGAAAGTTAAACTGTTCGCCTGCCGCCATGCTGACCGGCCACGCCAACAACCGCTGACTCCACCAAACACACGCAAATCAACCCCCACCTTAAGTAAAAAGAGGATCAGAAAACTTACAAACTTCACCACGCTCACTCCCAACACTCACTCAAAAAGAGAGAAATAATAGAGAAAGTAGATTAAAGATTAAAGAGTCTAAGGAAAGACAAATGCCCTCGCACACGCAGCTCTCACGCTAACCACACCCACTCCCAGCATACACGAGAGAGAGGGAGAGAGAGAGAGAGAGAGAGAGACAAACAGAGAGAGAGAGAGAGAGAGAGAGAGAAACACACACACACACACAGAGAGACAAACAGTGAGAGAGAGAGACTGTGTCCACTGCCTGTGACTGTGTCCACTACCTGTGACTCTGTCCACTGCCTGTGACTGTGTCCACTGCCTGTGACTGTGTCCACTACCTGTGACTCTGTCCACTGCCTGTGACTGTGTCCACTACCTGTGACTGTGTCCACTCCTGTGACTGTGTCCACTACCTGTGACTGTGTCCACTCCTGTGACTGTGTCCACTACCTGTGACTGTGTCCACTCCTGTGACTGTGTCCACTGCCTGTGACTGTGTCCACTACCTGTCTCGCGATGTGTTTCTGCTTATGTTGAAATGTTTGAAATGGTTTGTCTTTTCAAAACTTCTGTCGCATCTAACGAATGAATGAACCTTCTACTTTCCTCATTGGTCGCTCTAAAAACCCAAACATATCCAATCTTTAGGTTTTATACACCATAGAAATAGCTTAATCACACACATTTCTGTCACGGTACTTCAAGCAGGATCGTAGGCTAGCTAGTAGATTTGTAATAAATAAATAAATAAATAAATAAATAAAACCATTAAACAATTCAAAGTCGTCAGACGCGAACAAACCACGTACAACAAAACGTCAAATAAAGTTAAAATTCGCTAAAGCGAGTAATCATTTGAGAGCTACGACAACCATAACAAGCTGCTTATACTCGTAAACAGAAGCCGGCTGAGAGTTCGTCCGCCAGGTTTTGGGGGGTTTTTTTCCAGCTGAGAAAACATGACGTCATTTCCAGTAAGGAAACATAGTGTAGTGAGCATCGACGCTCCATGGTTTTTCCAGTGCATTGTGGGAGTTTTCTTAAAAGGGCGCGAACATCCCAGTGCACTGGAAGGATTCTGCGATTGAGACAGCCCTTAAAATGGCCGACTCTGATCAGCGCCCTGCCTGGTGAACTAGGGAGCCGATCGAGACGCACCCCGGACCTTGTTTCAGAATTTCATCCAACCCCAAATCCCCCTCTCCCTCCCCTCCCCCACCCTCGACCGCTGTATTATCACATACACATCCTTCTTCCTTTTGAAGAGAACGATCCCTGAGACATGGCGTCACACGTTTTCCTAATATGTTCTCTAACACAGGACTGAAGAAAAACACAATTCCGTAGAGTTAACACTCGTTTTATTGTATACGCATGCCATACAGTATAATTCAACACAACACGACACAATACGGTACAGCACAAAGCCATTTCATTACATGCAGGAGCAAGCTTCACTTCCTGACAGCTTTTAGATTAGATTTACATTTTTAAATGTGCGCATATTTGATATGTTTCGTTTATATTATAGTTCAAATAAATGGATTAAAATGCTGGCATAAAAGCACTGAAACTCACAACCTCAAGTAAAGCATCTACATTTAAAAATGCCATAAAACGTGCCTGTCCTTCCGCGTACGTGTATACGTAGTGTTTATTTAACGTATAATAGAATAAGGTCCTGCATTTTTTTACTTTGTTGTGTATTTAATAGCGCCTGGTCTTGTGTTGTTACGGTGGTCCCAGAGACACGAGGTTTCTCTTAGAATGTTGGGATAAACGTGTAACCCGTCCACGCGGACACGACGTTAGACTTTAAAGCTAAATTGTAGGACCGACGGACACGGACGACCGGGACTGCTGGTGAAGTGGCTGAAGAATACATCTGTGAAGCCGTGCAAATACGAAGCCTACGTTCACGTTACATCCCTAAAGTGGTCCCAATGATCATGTTGCTACGGAAACCCCGTTTCGACTACAGAGAAAAATAATAATGAATAAAAAGGTGACTGCGACTTCATATCTCGCAGTCCTGACTTTATTTCCCGCATTTACGAGTTGAAATCTCGCAATTCTGATTTACTTTCTCGCAATTTTGAGCTTGAATCTCATCATTCTGAAAATTTTTTTCTCTCCCAATCTTGAGCTTAAATCTCACAATTCTGTATTTTTTTCCCCCTCGCAATTTTGACATTTTTCCCGCAATTACGAGTTTAAATCTCGCGATTCCGAAAGAATGTTATCGAAAAAAAATTGCGGGGAAATAAAGTCGGTAATGCGATAGAAAGTCGCAATCGTGAGACGTAAAACCTATAAACCGCCTTATTTATTTATTTATTTATTTATTTATTTATTTATTTTCCTCTGAGGCGGGAACGGGATTCCACGCGTTCCAGAATAGAATGAATAAATAAAAAATATCTGACATCAATAAACTACGAGTTGGATAAAGAGAGCTATCACCGTGTTTCTATTGTGATTTCCATTAAACGAAAAGTGTTGGCAGAACTAGCTATACATTACCAGAACGAGGTAGCTAACTAATTATGGTGTCATTTTAGCAAGCTGGGGTCTTTTCTCAGTAATTCGTCGGACAGAAACGTGACATTGCCCTTTACACTGTCTCTATAGGACGCTTAACAGCTACGTGCTAGCGAGCTCTAAATGGTTAACTTTAGTCAAATGACAGAAATAGCTAGCTAGCGTCTCAGTTAGCTACTCCATCAAGAACCCCTCAGTGTAATGCTATCCAGCTAACTATGTTTCAGACCTTATTTCTAGCTAACACTACTGGCTCTTTATGTTTAGCTAAGATACTTTAATGGCTGGCTAGCTGATTTATTAGCAGGCTAATGCAAGCTGGCTTACTTTAGTAAACATTTTGGAATGAATTTCAATTACTAGCGATCATCAGTCTAAAAAAAATGACAGTGTAATATACTAAATAAACCAGTGTTACATCTAAAGCCTAAAGCAATAGCTATACATTACTGTCATAGATAACTAGCTAATTATGATGTAACTTTAGCTATCTAGCTTCACATTTCGCTAGCTAAACACATGTAACATCTTATTTTTTTAACTCCGCTGACAGCGCCTCAGTGTAATGCTAGCCAACTAACTGCATTTCATTTGTTGTTTCTAGCTAGCTAGCTAGCTGTTCATGTTTACCTAACATTGCTAAGTGTCTCATAATGCTAGCTAGCATATTTTTTTTTTATTAGCAAGCTAACATACTTTTGTAAAGGGTTTCATGAAAAGATTTTACAATGAATTGTAGTTTGCTAGCTAACTGTTATCCCTCAGCAAGATAGTGTTGTTTAAAAACAAAACAAAAAAAATGAAGTAGTGATATATTAATAAGTTAGCTAGCTAGCTAGCTCAACACTGGAACTTGGGGTCCTCAGGAGACACACATAACCTACAGGTCACTTAGAATACGAACACGCATGTGAATCTTTAAGGTGGAATAAAACGAGGTGGATTTGAGCAGTAAGGCTTGCAACGTGAACGCAGGTTTGGATAATAACGAACGTCTACACGTGACTTGTGAGAATTTCTTCGGTAATCAGTAATCAGTGGCACGTTACAAACACTCAAGGCTCATTTACAGGCTGAAATACGCACAACTCGAGAGGAGAGCATTAAGACTGCACTGGTTCGTGACTGAAATGTTGGAATGTGGTTCTTCACGCTCAGCAAGACTCAAAGCAGGTTACGTAACTCAGGTGAAAACGGTATTTGACGCATATATATTTGTTCAGGTGAAATGCTTAGATGTGGAACGTGATAAGGACATCTGAAATGCATGTAACACTCTGCTGAACTGATATACTACATGGTAACTTCATGCAAAAATCAAGCGCTGGAAGATTTCTGAAAAGGGGGGAGGGGCCGCCATCTTTAAATACTTTGAGGTCTTAAAACTACTTTCAAGTTCATTTTTAGATGAGGTCTGTCAAATATAGATAGTCCTTATCTCTAAATCGTATGAATCGTGACTGAATGTTTATGCTTCTCAGAGAGGAAAGCACGCGAGCTTGTTTAGCAGTCGGTGCTAAGTATAACCACAGGATAATTGTAGCGAAACGGTGTATTTTCTTAGTAATTAATCAACACCTCTGAGGGAAAAGCTGACGTTGCTGATGATCTGGTGTCATTTCAACTGTTGCTATTTGCTGTCTACATTGTCCCTAACAGATGCGTGCTAGTCTTTAGCTAGCATATGCTTGGCGTCCTTGATTCGCAGTTGCCTAGCAACAGTGTTCTCACAACTTTATCTAAAATGTGTCTTTCCATGACGAAAATACGACTTACGGAGCTCCAGGGTCAACACATCATAAGTGTTTTGTTTGCAAACTAACAATGCTAGGTGTGTGTGTGTGTGTGTGTGTGTGTGTGTTTTAATATATAGCTGATAAACCCTTACAGTTTGGAAATGATGACGTGGCTTTTACTGTCCTACATCTGATCTAGGTTTATAAACACGTAAAACTAGTTAAAATAGTAGTAAGAGTGAAACAGTTTATGTGTCGACACTTGAGTCTGAAAGGATTTAAGAAGGGAATAGAAAAAAGAGTAATATATATATATATATATATATACATTTAAGTTGTTTAATAAGCGTCTAAAATCTTACAAAAGGAACCTTCGTTTACCTTTATACTCATTATAATCTTGTTTGAATATAGTCGAATTTGCGAAGATACAAATTTAAAAACAGCTAAACGTCTAGTTAAGTCTCTGTAACCGTTAGTCAAATTTACATCATCGTATCCTCGGTGATTTTTTAATAGCAGCCAAAAAAGTGTCCAAATCTTCCGTTACCATAACAACCATGGTTTTGCTGATCAAAGAAACGTAAAATATTAGCTAACTTAGCTAGTCAGAACACCGGGTTCTATATTAAACCTTTCTCGTTACTCTTTGGTAATTTGCATATCGCACGTGATTGGCCTAGCTTATTTCGTGACATCGCTGGTTAAACTCGTGCGTAGCCACGCCCCCGAATCGGGTTTATCCCCGAGAACTGAGAACGTCTTTGTTTTTAAGAAGAAACTGGTGAAAACTTTGGGATCATAGGAACCGTAACAGAACATTTCATTTTCCCAGAATAAATCACCGGTGTTAGGTGGCATTTCATTTCGCTCTTTTAAATGTAAAAAAAAAAAAACAACAACAACAAACAAACAAACAAAAAAAAATGTGAGTGATGTCATCGTGAATGATTATTATACCGTGAATGATTTATTCTACACAAACACTGCTTTGAAATAATAAACAAATTTCACACACACACACACGCACGCACACGTGCATGCGCACACACACACACACACACACAGAATCTGTGTTTCAGTTGGTGCAGTCTTTGCACAGGATCTTTGAGCCGCTGGGGAAAAATCCGGCTCCGACCAGAGAGACGGAGCATTCGGAGCACTTAAAGCACGACTGATGCCACTGACGGTCCTCGAAGGAAACGTACTTCCCATCACCGAAACCTGACAGAGAGAGAGAGAGAGAGAGAGGGAGAGATGAAGAGAGACAGGGAGAGAGAGAGAGAGAGAGAGAGAGATGAAGAGAGACAGGGAGAGAGAGATGAAGAGAGACAGGGAGAGAGAGAGAGAGAGAGAGAGAGAGAGAGAGAGAGATGAAGAGAGACAGGGAGAGAGAGATGAAGAGAGACAGGGAGAGAGAGAGAGAGAGAGAGAGAGAGAGAGAGAAATTCATGATCAGTAGCGGGCACACAGAGGCATGCAGGTCCGGTATAGACCTACCTTTCTATAGTCAAACAAACGCTCAGAGCCTTTCATAACCACACACACACACACACACACACACACACACCTGTGATGGCCTTGTTGCAGGCGGTGCATTTCTGTGCATACAGGCAGCTGAAGCACTTGACGCAGTAGGGTTTCTCCCCCTGAGAGGTGAAGGGCTGACCGGCCAGCTGCATCTTACAGCCCGTGCACAGGAAACACTCCCTGTGCCACGGCTCGTCCCGGTACGTCACCCCGCCCTGCAGCAGGATCTGAAACACACACACACACACACACACACACAGAGTAAGAAATAGCTGGTAAATGAATGGGTACCTGATAGGTACTTATATTTATGTAAAAGTAGGTGTAAGTGTGTGGTGTGTGTGTGTGTGTGTGTGTGTGTGACCTGTTTGCAGTGGCTGCAGCGGGGAGCGAAGCGTCTCTCGTAGCAGGGCACACAGTAATACTCGTCCTTATCAGGGATAAATGACTGCGAACCCAGAGACTGCTGACACACACAACACACAAAACACTCCTCATGCCAGGTAGAACCACCGTACTCCAACTTCCTCAATCCTGAGACGGGACGCGGGGAGAAAAACATTTACAGAAAGAAAGAAAGAAAGAAAGAACGAGAGTTTATCACTAATACTTTAGGACTTGACATTTATATTTTTTTGAAGGCAAAATATATCATTTTTTAACATTATAATACCCTTTTATTGAAAGCTTTAGAAAGAAACAGCGAACAAAAGATGATCACTAATACTCTACGACTGGACATTTACTGATAAAGAAAGAAAAAAATAATAATTTTTTAACATGATAGTAACCTTATTTTGAAGGCTTCAGAAAGAAAGAAAGAAAGAAAGAAAGAATGAAAGTTTATCACTAATACTAACTAATACATTTGACATTTATTTAAAAAGATGGGAAAATATATCTTTTTATAAAAAGGGGAAAATATATCTTTTTTAACATTATAATAGCCTTTTTTTTCTCTCGAATGTTTAAGACAGAAAGAAAGAAAGACAGAAAGAAAGTCAAAAAGATAAAGAACACTCCTAACTCTCCTAATAAAGAATCTTACACCTACAGAAGGTGGAGTATGTGCGCAGCCTCTATAAATACATGTCCTGCTCATTCCATGCGTATTTACTCCACTGATAAAGTCTGCTCTGGAGACTGTCACCTCTCACACAGGAAGTGATGCAATAGTAGATGTGATGCCCATGTATGGCTATTGAATACTGCACAAACAGATCTCCTGATCTTCACCATGCATTTCTATCATCATCATCATCATCATCATCTCTGTCTTTACAGCAATAACCCGGTTTTGAAGATGATAGACAGACAGACAGACAGACAGATAAATAGGGTGAATTCCTGCCTCACACTCAGTGATCCTGAGACAGGCTCTGCATCCACCGCGACCCTGACCAGAATAAAGCACCTACTGATTAATGAGTGTAAAAGAGAAATAAACAAAAACGAGGAAGAAAGAAAAAAAAAAAGAAAACATAGAACAAGAAAGAAAGAATGAAAATGGTGAGACAGAAAAAAAAACTATATAGAAAAGCGAAATAATCAAATAAAAGAAAAGAAAGAAAGAAAGAAAGAAAATAGAAAGACAGAAAGTAAACAAACAAACAAAATGGCAGAGGAAGAAATAGTAGTTGGAAAAAATGATAATAAAGAAACAAACAAAAAAAAAGTAAAAAAAACAAACAAACAAACAAAACAAAAACAAACACAAAGAAAGAAAAATATCGAAAAGAAAAGAAGTAAAAGAAAGATTGAAAGAATTGAAAAGAAAGAAATCAATAGCCAGTGAGGCAGAGAAAGAAAGAAAGAAAGAAAATAGAAAGACAAATAAATGAAATATGTTAGAATGAGATGTAAAGAAAGAAAGAAAGAAAGATGACAGTCACACACACGCACTCAGACAATTAGTCAGAACACTTTCCTGTGCGTATGTGTGGAATGATGAAACTGATACTGCAGTGTGACTCATGTGCTTACAGGTGTGTACCTGAGACATGGGACAGAGACAGGACATCCAGTCTGTCTGTCTGTCTGTCTCTCTTTAATGTGTCATGCTAGTCATCACATGTTCGTGTATCAGTTGAGAGTAATGCGATCCCCGTGGGCAGACGAGTGCGGCTCTGCAAGTCGATCCGGTCCTAATCACGCTGTCCCACCTGAGTCATGGAAACTCCTCATACCTCATCTGTCTGTCTGTGTGGTGAACTTACGTAACACCAACCACCGGTATTCCGATCAAAGAACACGCAGAATCTTTACCCTGTCCCCCATCTGTAACGGTACCTCCCTGCACGAGCCACCGGGCCAGCTGTTGCGTTACGTACCTGGCATGAAGGTCTTGTTGCAGGCCACACATTTGGAGGAGAACTCGCTGCAGTAGCAGTCGTTACACAGAAGAGCTTCGTCCTGGCAGGTGAAAGGTTCATCGGCAAGCGAACGATTGCAGCGGGAGCAGTGGAAACACTCCTCGTGGTAGTGGTGGTCATCGTAGTACAACTCCTATACACACACAGAACACACTTATGGCACTTATCCACTGAAAAGTATTACTCAGCTTGGCTGTGTAGATGTGTTGGTTCCTCTTGAGGTTCTCGGTCCAGCTCTTAAGCTTTTCCACATTTTGTAATGGTACAACCTGCAACCGAATTGGAATTACAGGCTATATGTCATGAATCTACACACAATGACCCTTTACACTGAAGTGGCGGGAAAATCAATATAGTTTGCGAAATTATTCACGAATAAGAAAAGCATATGTGGTTGCATGACTATAGATCCGTGTTGTTGTGAAACGCCATCAAAAGTTAAAAGAGGGGATTAGTCAGAGAAGCAACCAAGAGGCCTAGGAGCTGAGAGATCCACATCTCTCTGAGAACACAATCCTCATCGTGAAGCATGGTGGTGGTAGTGGCGTCGCGTCATGGCGATTCTTTTCATCAGCAGGGACTAAGAAACTGGTCAGGGTTGGAGATGGATTGAACCAAATACAAAGAAGAAAACCTGTTCCAGCCTTCAAGAGAGTTTATACCGGGGCAAAGCTTAATTTTCCAACATGACAGTGACTCTAAACCAGGGTGTCCAGTCTTCTCCGCGAAGGGCCGGTGTGGGTGCAGGTTTTCATTTAAATCAAGCAGGAGCCACACCTGATTCCACCCGTTTAATGAGTTGTCATTCAGTAGACTCAGGTGTGGCTTCTCCTTGGTTGGAATGAAAGCCTGCACCCACACCGGCCCTTTCCGGATACGATCGGGCACACCCCAGTTCTAATCATACTGACAATACTACACTGGAGCGGTTCAAAACCAAGTACCTGAATGGCCCGGTCAAAGCCCAGACCTCAATCTGATTGAGAAAGCTGTGACGAGACCGCATGACAACGGTCTTTGTCCAATCTAACAGAGCCCCAGTAATTCTGTCAAGAAAAAATGGGCAAAAAAAAAAAAATCAGGATCCAGATGTGTAAAGCTGATAAAGACACATCCAAGAAGACTTACAAAGGTGGGTTTACCAAATATTGATCCAGAGGGTGAATACTTTTGCAACCAACCAATTTATTCTTTTTTTATTTTTTATTTATTTATATTGTGTCGCAATGATTGGGTAAATCAGCTGGTAAAAAGTAACTCCATTTCAGTTCCAGGTTGTAACACTACAAAATGTGGAAAAGTCCAAGGGGGCAAAGCACCGTATCCACACTCACTGGCTCGCAGTGCAGAACTGACAGTGGCATGGTGGATCACCGTGTTTCTGTGGACATCCCTCTCCAAAGATTTCTCCAGAGCCAGTGCTGTGTACACATCGATCGTGCTCCACGTTTTCATGTTTGCATGAAACACTCTGAACATTCAACGAAGAGGTGTTACCTCTAAAAGATCTTGTATTTGTTTGTGTATGCACAGCTGGTTGGGTGATCGTGAGATGGGCTCACCACATCTCCCAAAAGGCACAATGCTTTATTTAGAATGTTTGAGAGCAAAGACTAATTTTCCATTTACAATTATCACAGAAATATAGGATGACGGGGGGAGGGGAAGCAGCCCTTAAATAACCAAGGAGGTCCAGAGTGAAAGACAAAGAAAGATTTAAATGATACTTAGTCTAAACATCTGATTCTTTTGCCGACAATGCTCAAAGTCAAGCCTGGAAACTGACCAGGTGTCAATGGTTTATGTTTCACAATGACAGGGAGTGGGCTGTTGTGAAATAAATATCGATATAGAGCGCAAAGAGACACCGTGAAAATGCAAGTGAGTCACAAATAAGTGAACAAAGAACAGTATAAAAGTGAACATTGTGGATTAAAAAGTAAAGAAAGACTTCACTGTGTTACCAAGTTTTCAAAGGTAAGGGTACAGCCCAAAATGTAACTATAGCTAATTAAACTGTAGTTTTCATCACTGTAACCAATCAGAACACAGTTCCCACTCCTAATGCCCCTGTAACCAATCAGAACACAGTATCCACCACTAATGTCACTGTAACCAATCAGAACACAGTTCCCACTCCTAATGCCCCTGTAACCAATCAGAACACAGTATCCACCACTAATGCCCCTGTAACCAATCAGAC
The DNA here is from genome assembly GCF_023375685.1 of Ictalurus furcatus. Taxonomy (NCBI): domain Eukaryota; kingdom Metazoa; phylum Chordata; class Actinopteri; order Siluriformes; family Ictaluridae; genus Ictalurus; species Ictalurus furcatus. Next base: position 27,650,702 of record NC_071268.1, read on the forward strand.
CACTGTATCCACCACTAATGTCACTGTAACCAATCAGAACACTGTATCCACCACTAATGTCTCTGTAACCAATCAGGCCACAGTATCCACCACTAATGCCCTGTAACCAATCAGAACACAGTATCCACCACTAATGTCACTGTAACCAATCAGGCCACAGTATCCACAACTAATGCCCCTGTAACCAATCAGGCCACAGTATCGACAACTAATGCCCCTGTCACCAATCAGAACAAGTTCCTACTCCTAATGCCCTGTAACCAATCAGAACACAGTTCCCACTCCTAATGCCCCTGTAACCAATCAGACCACTGTATCCACCACTAATGTCTCTGTAACCAATCAGGCCACAGTATCCACCACTAATGCCCTGTAACCAATCAGACCACAGTATCCACCACTAATGTCACTGTAACCAATCAGACCACAGTATCCACCCCTAATGCCCCTGTAACCAATCAGAACACAGTATCCACCACTAATGCCCCTGTAACCAATCAGAACACAGTTCCTACTCCTAATGCCCCTGTAACCAATCAGAACACAGTTCCTACTCCTAATGCCCCTGTAACCAATCAGAACACAGTTCCCACACAAAAGGCAATTGTAATCAATCACAAAACCTTGAATTAACATTATGGCTCCATTTCTAGAATAATTTCCAATTTGTTATTTGTTATTCATCTTCAGTGAATGTAAAATGTATTTGATGAAGTTTAAAACAAACATTAAATAAATTGACACAGACATTTATTGTGTTGATATGATAAATTATCGCCGTTACTTGTGTCTAATTGTACTCGAGTGCATTCCTAACAGTCAGAAGCTCTGCACAAGATAAACTGTGTTTATATAATGACGCCATGGCATAATCCTCCAAAGTGTGAATTAAATCAACACAAGGCTGTACTGACCCAAACACACACACACACACACTGACCCGTGAGTTGTGTCCGATGAGCTCTTTGCAGCCCTGGCAGGTGTTGGCGTAGAGACGATCGTAGCAGGGGACGCAGTGAGGGACGTCGTCCACCTGGATGTACTTTCTCCCGTACAGAGACTCCTTACAGTTCTCACAGTTAAACTGGTCACTCATCCTGATCCGCGTTCACTCACAACCTGTAACACACACACACACACACACACATCAAAATCTCAGCCACCGGGTAGTGATATGTTCAGGTGCTCCATTTATAACCGGTAAATGACCAATTCAGTTCAGTTTAACTTGTATAGCATTTCAACAAAGGACACTGTCACAAAGCTGCTTTACAGCAATATATAAATTCCGGATATAAATTTAAAATTTATCCCTAATGAGCAAGCCAGAGGAGAAGGTGGTGAGGAAAAACTCCCTGAGATGACATGAGGAAGAAACCTTCAGAGGAACCCGTCCTCATCTGGTGACACCGGATATAATAAACCTTATAAGGCTGCTAATAATGTCTGTAGTCAAAGCTTTTTGTGTGAAAACATGATAAAGTGGAATTACATAATGTATACTTTGCAAATTTGGTAGCGTGGTGGTGGTAGCACCGCTGCTGTTCAGTCCTGACCTGTTTACTGTCTGTGTGGAGTTTCTCATTTTCTCCCGGTTCTCTGGACCGACTACACTAAATTACCCTGTGATGGACCGGTATCGCATTCAGGGCGTATTCCCACCTCGCTCTCAGTATGATTACCTTGCAAATCAGAGTGCATTACCATAAAGAAACCACAGAAGGTGAGGCTTGACTTGTGTGCACTTATATAATATCTATAATATCTATATATATATAAAATAGCCTGCCATCAGGAACAACTTTGGGGCTCAGTGTCTTGCCCGAGGTCACTCTGGCACGTGAAGAGGATCGAACTGCCAACACTGCGATTAGTAAACAACCTGCTCTACCACCTGAGCCACAGCCGCCTCATATAGCCGTTAAGTGTAGTGCTAGCTACTGTTATAGCCAGTAAAATGGTCAGATATCATACCTCTGCTAATGCTAATATGGGTAACAAACTGTACTTGTTTTCATATTGAAAACAATAAAGGCAAGATGTGAGGTAAAATGATCTGAAAACATGGCCAAAGCACCGAACTAGCATCAGTCCCAAAGCTAACGTGTAACACTCTACCGTTCTATTCTCCTGTATTATACTACACTATACGTAGCTGCTACGCAATAAGTCCTAACCGGCTTTCGGAAAACTGCGATCGTTCATTCCTGTGTTTTGTTTTGTTTTTTCTTCCAGATCCTTTGTTTGATCTTTTCCGGTGTTCCGGTACTATTTACTTCGACGGACTTTTCAGGGACGTTTTATTCACACTCGGTCTTAGTGCTCCTTTATTTATCTTCTTCTTCTGGCACAAATTCAACCTTGTACATGGCACCCGCTTTTTAAACAGCTGGACTGGATTGTGCCTCGCTTGTAAGTCACTTGGAATAAAAGCATCTGCCAAGCGAATAAACGTGAATGTAAACGTGATCAGTACAGCTGTTGGAGTCATGTAAACCATGAGAAAATCAGATGGCAGTACGTGTGTGTGTGTGTGTGTGTGTGTGTTTCCCTCCAGTGATGTTCGCTGTCACACTGCCTGTAAAGAAAAGACGGGCACAAATAAACAGCAGGAAGTTCAGATTGCCAGATGTCGAGATTGAGAGTCTGGGAGAGACGCAAAAGAAATGCGGAGAATGTAGAAACTGTTGACCTAAACGATTTCCTAATTACATACACATACAAAACATCGTCTCTACAGCTATCTATAGCAAATTAAAACAGAGCCTGTGAGTGCCCTGAACTCTCTCTCTCTCTCTCTCTCTCTCTCTCTCTCTCTCTCTGTGTGTGTGTGTGTGTGTGTGTTGCAAATGCACTCTGAGAGCTTTCAGCTTCCAGACAAAGACCCAAATGATGAACAGACCTCTTTCTTTCCTTCCTTTTTGTTTTCTTTCCAAACTCTTGACATTTCGGTTCGGTGTCACTCCGAGCTGGCAGAATGGAAACACAGCGCAGAGTGCCACGGAGGAAGAAAGAAAGAGAAGAGAAGAGAAGAGAAGGAAAAAAAAAAGAAAGCCCTCTTTCTTCCATAACCTTTTTAAAAGCTGTAAGAGCGGGGTAATAAATCTTCCTAAATGGTGCACACAGGTGTAACAGCTTTCCTTTATTGCTTACACAGCGCTCTCGGAACTATAAACCGACGTGACAACGGTGTGGACGCTGTCGCCTTTACCAAATACCACCGTATAAGAGAAAATAACATTACAGACGGCATCCGGAAGAGCGCCACCGTCTTTATATATATCATCATGCGGCGTGTCTCGCTTTCGCACCCGCGACACCAATAAAACACGCTGATTGCGCGGTACGTTTTGTTGCAGTTTCCGTTCGGTTTTCGGGTGTGAATCCGTGATATCGTTCAGCAGGCTTGATAGGCTTCAGCAAAATTTCCAGCCCGAGTACATCTAAAAAATAACCAAACAAACAGAACACCTGAAACGAGCTGAAGAAATTGGAAAAGTGAGACATTTTTCCTCAGCATTTGTGCGAGGAAACATATTTCAGGTGTGAATCCTGCACCGACGGAGCTCTATTGTTGGAGTTGCAGTTCCCATTTCTGACCACTAGGTGCAATAATGAGTACACTCGTCGACGTCTAGAGAGACAAGCGAATCAACAGAACATCGACTCATATCTCAAATAGTAATGTTGCTTGTTTTTAATTGTTGGCGAGTCTACTCTAAAGAGGTCAGTATTAGTATTTCGATGGAGTTGTGTACGAGGACTTTAGGATGACTTGCTGAATGGCTGATCTAAATGGTGGATGAACCGCCACCACGGGAGACTACGCAACACCAATGATTGCACGCTCTACTGCCAGGAGCTGCTGTTATAGAAGATTAATCAACACCTTCCGACCATATAGGAGTTAAGGTTCCAGTATGCAAATCACGCAACACCGGTTTATAAGGAAAGTGGGCGGGGCATATAGTGTAGGTGGTGGTGGGGGGGGATTTTTTTTTATTTCAATTTGCATATTCATACAGTGCACTTCTGGGATTTATTTCAGTTGGTTAATGAAGTTTAACCAACAAAGATAAACACTGCTGTACAGAACTGAGCACTTTATTAGGAACACTACACTAACGCTGGGTAGGGCCCGCGTTTGCAGCCTCAATTATTCATCTCATGGATTCCACACGATGTCGGAAAGATTCCTTTGAGATTCTGGACCACGCTGACGCGATTTAATCTCGCGGTTCCTGCAGATTTTTCAGGCGCACTTTCATTCCGCGAAGCTCCCGTTCTACTACGTTCCAAAGATGATCACCTGGATTCAGACCCGGCGATTGGGAAGGCCGCTGAAGAACACTGAACTCACCGTCATGCTCATGAAACCAGGTTCCCTCTGCTGTAATGTTTATGTGATCAATAAAGACTCCTTATCATTAGATGCTGTTCTGCTCACCACAAGTGGTTGGTTATCTGAGTTACTGTAGCCTTTCTGTCAGCTCGACCCAGTCTGGCCTTTCTCCGTCGACCCTGTCTCATCAAACAAGGCGTCCGCGTCTGCAGAACCGCCGCTCGCTGGATGTTTTCTCTTTATTGCACCGTTCTGAGTAAATGGTGCGTGAGTAAATGTGTGGAGATCAGCAGTTATACTCAAACCAGGACGTCTGGCACCAACAACCATGCCACGGTCAAAATCACGCAGATCACATTCGTGATGCGATATATTTGTCATATGCTCACCCTTACTCGAAATATTACTCTCCTCTCTCTACTGCTTAAAGTTTTTTATTGTTGCTGCTGTTTATGATGTTCCACAGGGTGACTTTAACTGCATTTTTGGATTTCTCTCCAACTCAGTGATTTGATCATTGTTATGTTATGCACTTATTCCATGTAGAATCGGAGCAGGAAGGAGGTGTGTGTTGTGGTTTCGCTCCGTTTACTCCAGGAGAGGCTCTGGTGGTTAAGAGTGTTTAATGGTGTGTAAGAGCAGCATAAAGTCATCCATCTCTGAATGCAGCCACTGTTTCAGCTGGAGAGTGTTAAACTCTCTCTCTCTCTCTCTCTCTCTCTCTCTCTCTCTCTCTCACTTCACCTTAATTCACTCTGAAAACGCTTCCCCATCTGAAGTGCCCGTTAAACACAGCGCGGTGTCCAGGTATTTATTCCGATTTCAGAAAGAGCCGGAGTATATTTTTAGTTTCTCTAAAGGAAATCTCTGCACTCTTTTTCCTGTGTTCTACAGCGCCAAGCCATGTGTAAATCTTTCACTAATGTGCTTTTTGGAGTGTGTACACTGGC